>NC_056726.1:514338768-514348553 GCF_019279795.1 Protopterus annectens | reverse complement strand
GGGGTTTTCTGGCCTGTAAAATCTGATGTTTGTACCAAAAATGTCCCACTTTGGCCATTTGAAAAGGTGGCAACCCTAGTCATGCCTCTTACAGGAAGGTCACAACGCTGTGAGAAACATGACTAACTTCCCGTTCAACGACATACTGTGATACAAACCAGCTCATTTGGATGCAAAATCTACAGTAAAGTCAAACTTGAACTGGTTTGGAATAAAAAGAACAAAAGGGGATAACTGTGGTACAGTAGACACGGCTTAAAACATGTTTCCCGTGCGGGTGGCATAGCACAGAGTTGGAATATGTAATAAGAAAAATAAAATACAATTTGAAAGAAACGTAATTTGACTGGTTGGATTTGTAATATTTAGGAGACAGTGACTGCTGGCAAGCGTTTCAGGTTTATTAAAAAATAAACTTTGCTATTGTATTTCAATAAGTGCACCCAAGTGCAAGAAGCCTGCTTCGCCCACTATACGCCCTTGGAGTAATTTCCTGCACACCTACAGATATCGCCATTAATCCTACATTATAAGTTAAAAAAGACACAGAGAAGTTATGATTTTGAGCTAATATAATGTTCATATTTGCTGTACTTATTACAGTTGTTAATCTGTATAGTGGAAGAAAGTGTTTACACAAGCGCACTTTTTTACTGTGTTAGTTTTACATTCCAAGCGCTCATTAAGTACTGTTGCCCCGATAACGGAAAAGTACCTTTTTGCCAAACAAAAAAAAAAAAATGCTGTACAGAACATCTTGATCACCAAATACATCTGAACTAAGGGCAAACGGACCCCATCTATGCCCATATCATGGACGAGAAATAAATGGAACCTTGAGCTCCTCCAACTGTTTTCTTACCACAGGCTCAGCCTCTAAGTGCAAGAAATCTAGACAACGTCTAAAATAACAGGAAAGCCAAAAATAGGAACATATTTTAAATACGGTTCTTATAAAGTTCCTAGAATAACAGGAATTGTGTTTTATGAGGAACAGATCGAAACATTAGGCAAAAGCTGGACATCCTGCAAAACTCAGGACAATTGAAAGATTTGCTTACCACGCAAAATTGGAGCACGCGGGAAACCTACCTCTGCTCACTGACAGTAAGTTTGTAATGATTTTGCCTCACCTGCCTCGAGCAGCTGTAGAAAGTTCCGTGCCGCCAGTTCCTCGTCCTCACATAGTGCCGGTTCATAAAGTCCCCTGGTCTGCCGTTGTCTTCGTTGACCTGAACTTAAACAACCACAGCAGCTGAGGGTTGCCACGCACTCTTTTATTTTGTGGGTGAGGGTCACGCAGGTGTCCGAAACAGATTCCTTTAATTCGTGCAGTGCCTGAATGCAAGTAGTACAGATCTGTCCCATGTTGTTTGGTCTCCCAAATAGTTAGGCGTAAGATAAACAAATCCGCCTAAGTATATTTGTATTTGAGGGGAAATTTGTATCCCATGTGCTGAACTAAGTAAACACTTTATTAAAGCAACTGTAAGCGGGCGGACGTTTTTTCCGTCGTTAAAGCATTCATAGTGGCCCTGAAGTAAACGATTTCTAAGGTTAAAACTTTGTAGATTTCTCATGAGTTATAGTGATAAACATCCAGTATCGAAACGGTATTGTGCTTCGCCAGCTCTTAAAATCCAGGTTTGTTTACAACGCCCAGAATTCTAACGAGAGCTAACCCTACAATATTTCTATTGTGTTCTACTTCCTGTTTTCGTGAATAATTTTTTTCATAAGTCTTAAAAAATCGCAACCTAAAGATACACACCGAAAACTTAAAGCTACTGGTGAAATGCTGTGGGGAGAGTGGACCTGCTTAACAACCCTCCCTCATGCGTGGCTAGATTTTACACAGAGACGGCAGTCGGGCGGGTGTCAGTTGTACTTGGATATTCTCAGCTGCAAATAATATCTTGCAAACGGACCGAAGTTTTCTGTCTATATTGCAGTTTTCTAGGTCTGTGCGTGGGACGGAAAATGAGGGTTGAAGAGACCCCGATGACTGGATTTCAGACTTCGACTGTACCATTTTAGATACCGAGGAACGTTATCTATTTCAGGTTTCATTAACCTCTTCACGCGATGTACTTATTTTTGAAAGCATGTTCACTCTTCTAGCTTGATTTTTTCACACTTTTTTCTGAACCCTGATCCAATCACAATGATTTTGAAGTTAGTATACGAAGATCGGACTAGATAACCAAAATACACTGGTGGCATCAATATTTTAAAGGAGGACCTCCATACAAGTGGCATCTCTCTGTTTCATGTACAAAAATAATTAAGCTTCTGGTGTAACTTTTTTTGCACAGTGCACCAGTGTGTAATATAATTTATCTATGTATCGTATCTCTGAACTGTCCAGATTTTGCCTCATATTTTTGGTCTTTTCCTCATAAAATTTTGGTCTACTGGCAAATTATTGGCAAGTCACTGAGTGCTGCAGTCAGAAAGTAATGACGGACATTTGACTTAGAGGCTTCATGTCATTGTTGTTGTGTCTTTCCGCTTTTCCCGGTTAGGGGTCGCCACAGCGGAACTCCGGTCCGCTAATGATTGGCAGTAGATTTTTACGTGCCGAGTTGCCGGCCCTGACACACAACCTTCAACGAAGGTATGCCCATTCATGCATGTCTCCACACAGAAGACGCTCTAGCTGAGAATCGAACAGGACAACATTTTACTGTGAGGCGGCAACGCCGCACCGCAGTATGCTTCAGAAAATTTATGCTAATACAAAAACTGTCCTTTTATTAACTTTCCAAGTTTGTAAGAGCAATAGTAAAAACTGTCCCTATTTTGGGGCCTTTGTCCCCCCATTATTTATGGTTTTGTCCAGATCTTTTGGTCTAAGAGGTTGAGAGCTATGGTATATACATACTCACTCAATATTTGTGTATGTTTGGGGCCCTATCATTTGACTGAGTATTGAGAAACTCGAACTTCATTTCGAGTTTCTGAAAATCTGACATAGACCCTTATGTATGTTGAATGGTCAAATGCACTAATGTTCTAAAAGAAAGTAATCATACATTATTTATAGAAACTCACCAGACTGAAAAGGCAGAAATAACCGATTGGAAAATGAACAGTTTCATTTTCTGAACTGGTCAAAAACCCTAAAAGTAACACCAGGCATAGTTTTCCTGAATAGTGGTAGTATATATATATAATTATACCATGACACCCCCAAAACGTGCACGCTGATTGGCCAGCGTGCACATTGTAAATTGAGTTATACTAATGGAAAAAGGTCCGGTCGCCCGGACTTTTTTCCATTAGTATAACTCTCTACTTTTAATACTGTCTCACCGATGTTAAATGGGTTTAACATAGCGAGAGATGAAGTTTTTAAAATAAGCAACGGAGATCTCCGCTGTTTATTTTGAAGTTGTCTCGCCATGCTAAAACCCATTTAACTTAGCGAGACAGGTTTAGAAAAAAAAAGCAACGGAGAAAGCAAGATCTCCGTTGCTTTTTTTTATTCCTTATGATAAAGAATGGGTTTAACATAGCGAGACAGTTTTAAAATAAGCAACGGACATCTCTGTTGCTTATTTTAAATCCGTCTCGCCATGTTAAACCCATTTAACATATCGAAAACAGTAAAGCAACAGAGATCTTGCTTTCTCCGCTGTTTTTTGCTCATTAGCTTTGATGTACTGCACAGGTGCGCAGTACATCAGAACTGCCGCGATGCCAGACATCTGCGGAAGGGCAGTAAACAGGCATTATACTATGCCATTATTTAAGAAAGTAACAGTTTCTTTTCTTAAATAATGTCATAGATATAATAACTCTTCTGGTGGGTAATGTTAGATACTCCACGGAAAGCTTTATTTGGTCCCTCGGCTTCGCCTCAGGACCAAACCACACCAACCGTGGGTAAATCCAGCATTACCCACACCCAGGCGTGGGTTATTGCTATAATAACTCCCGAAAAGGCACAGAAACACAGCCAAAGGCAATTAAATCCAAATAAAACTATAAATCCAAGTAAAACCATAGCAGTTCATTAAAATAGGTAAGCGCTTTCACACAAGTTGTAGCGCTTCATCAGACCATATCGAATAGAATAGCTATACAAACCATACAACTATAAAAACACAACCAATCAACCCTCAGCAAAAATACAAATTTAGCAAACGCATCCTAACATCAATCAAATATTCAAATTGTCTAAAAAGATCTCTGGCCTTGAGAGCAGGCTTTAAAGAAACCCTACCATTTAAACCGGGATACTTATCCACTTGCAGTCTTATAATCCAACAAAGTTCACAACTTTATGTAAAATTAATAGAATCTTATCTCCTTTACATTCATTCATAATAACATTCTCTATTACTTTAAAACTAAAAAGATGTTCTTGCCTCCGATCAGCATAATGTTTAGCTAGGGTACTTTGTAAATTGCCAGTACAATACAGTACATATGTTCCCTCATACATTCCATTCATGAACGATTCATCTTGCGACATAAAAACAGGGGCAAGCCCTGCAGCAAGCCAAATATATCACGTTTCTGGTGCTGCAGTTAACACTTGCATTCAATCAAATGTGACCAATGTCACTGGATGTATAAAAGAAACAGGTACATCAACAAATGGAACCAAAATTACACTTATGACATCACTGCATCCCTGCTGGACCCTGCAAATTCTTCATCCTCAGGATTATTATTTTTATAGCAAAGCTGTCTCTTCAAGGATTTTTTGCTCTTAAAAATAAAACAGGGACTGTCTCCTACCATTTCTTTAATACGATCGTCTACATGTAGAGTAGACAAATTAGATTTAATGATGTTAGTAATTGCTCAAACTAGATTGTTTAATGAAATCTTGGAAAGTGAGAGGATGCCTGAGGAATGGAGAAAAAGTGTTTTGGTACCGATTTTTAAGAATAAGGGTGATGTGCAGAGCTGTAGTAACTACAGAGAGATTAAATTGATCAGTCACAGCATGAAGTTATGGGAAAGAGTAGTGGAAGCTAGGTTAAGAAGGGAGGTGATGATTAGTGATCAGCAGTATGGTTTCATGCCAGGAAAGAGCACTACAGATGTGATGTTTGCTTCAAGAGTGTTGATGAAGAAGTACAGAGAAGGTCAGAAGGAGTTGCATTGTGCCTTTGTGGATTTAGAGAAAGCATATGACAGGGTGCCTAGAGAGGAGTTGTGCTATTGTATGAGGAAGTCGGGAGTGTCAGAGAAGTATGTAAGAGTGGTACAGGATATGTACGAGGGTAGTGTGACAGCGGTGAGGTTCATGGTGGGAGTGACGGATGCATTTAAGGTGGAGGTGGGATTACATCAAGGATCAGCTCTGAGCCCTTTCTTATTTGTAATGGTGATGGACAGGTTGACAGATGAGATCAGGCAGGAGTCCCCGTGGGCTATGATGTTTGCAGATGACATTGTGATCTGTAGTGAGAGTAGGGAACAGGTGGAGGAGACCCTGGAGAGGTGGAGATATGCTCTAGAGAGAAGAGGAATGAAGGTCAGCAGGACTAAGACAGAATATATGTGTGTGAATGAGAGGGAGGATACAGGAATGGTGAGGATGCAGGGAGTAGAGGTGGCGAAGGTGAATGAGTTTAAATACTTGGGATCAGCAGTTCAGAGTAATGGTGAGTGTGGAAGAGAGGTGAAGAAGAGAGTACAGGCAGGATGGAGTGGGTGGAGAAGAGTGTCAGGAGTGATTTGTGACAGACGAATGCCAATAAGAGTGAAAGGTAAGGTCTACAAGAGGGTAGTGAGACCAGCTATGTTATATGGGTTGGAGACAGTGGCATTGACAAAAAGGCAGGAGTCAGAGCTTGACGTGGCAGAGTTAAAGATGTTAAGATTTGCACTGGGTGTGACGAGGAGGGACAGGATTAAGAATAAGTATATTAGAGGGTCAGCCCAGGTTGGAAGGTTTGGAGACAAAGCCAGAGAGGCAAGATTACGTTGGTTTGGACATGTGCTGAGGAGGGATGCAGAGTATATTGGGAAAAAGATGCTAAGGATGAAGCTGCCAGGTAACAGGAAAAGAGGAAGGCCTAAGATAAGGTTTATGGATGTGGTGAGAGATGACATGCAGGTGGTTGGTGTGACAGAGCAAGATGCAGCGGACAGGAAGAAATGGAAACAGTTGATCTGCTGTGGCGACCCCTGACGGGAGCAGCCGGAAGAAGAAGTAATTGCTCGAACATCACTAGTATAATAAAGAGATAATGGAACATTCTGTACTGTGGATGAAGGAACCTCCTTCCTAGCAAAGAGTCATGCCCTATCTCTTATAAAAATATGTGTATCCCTAAATATTGCATTTACTTCATTCTCTCCAAAACCCCTTCTCAAAAACTCACTCTTCAGATTCAGTTTGTCCCTCTGAAAACCATCATCACTGCTATTCAATATGGAATAAATGCTTCTGGTGTCATTCTAAGGGGATCCAGTATTTGTCTGCCTGGGATGACATGATCAACAGACCACGATGCTTTGCCAGAGATGGCATGCACCTGTCGCCCTTGGCATTCCGGATACTGGCTAAGGCTCTTGCCACCCCTATAGTGCCTTTTGTAGGCAAGGTTCAAATGACAAATTCATCACCTTAACAGGTACAAGCAAGCAAAATCTGAGGGTAATGCTACTCAATGCTAGAATTCTAAACCTCAAAATGCACTCACTCGAGGCACTTCTTAAAATGGAGAACATCGACATCTGTGCAGTGACAGAGACCTGGTTCAAAGTTCCAGAGAGCATCCCTGCATTACCAGGCTGTAATTCATACCCCACCTTTCGGCCACCTAACCCAGACCAAAGCACTAAAGGTGGAGGTGTGTCCATATTCATTAAGGATATCCATACCTCCAGGCTAGTTGCACAGCATAATGCATCTGAGATTATCCAAGCACAACTAATTCTGTGCAAGTCCACAATCCAAATTGTAGCTACAGACCCCCCACCATGCCCCAGGATTCCCACTCCTCATTTCTTGATACACTGGAAAATATTAGGGTACAACCAACACCCTAATAATGGGGCGATTTCAACTACCCCACCATTAACTGGGAAAACTACTTGTGTACCAACTCTTTTGCTCAACGTTTTCTGGAATTCATAAATTCCAATGCCCTGGATCAAGTTATTCACACCCCCACCAGGGGCAGCAATATTCTAGACCTGGTCATTACCAACATGGGCGACTGGTGTTCCACACCAGAGGTCAATTCCTCGTTGGTCAGATCCGACCACAAGCTAATCATCCTAGACATCCATATCCCACCCCCACCCCCCATTAGGGAAACCACAGTAAAAACTTCTCCAAAGCTAACTTCACACTTCTTAAGACAGAAGTGGCAAACTTCATAACACTCATGCAGACAGACAATAGAGGTATGACTGCTGAATCCTATAGAAATGCACTTTATAAGCACTTGCACGAGTGCATGTATCGTGCTATCCCTAACAGAACCAAGACGCTATCCTCCAAAAAAAGGAAGCCAATCTGGTGGTCCTCTGCCATAAACAAACTCTACAATGGGAGAAAGAAACTGTTGCAAAAAAGAGTAAAATCCCATGACTGGAGGAACTCCCTGGTCAGCCTCAGTAAGAAGCTGAGATCCCTCATAAAATCCTCCAAAGCTAGTTATGAAAATAAAATTGCCACTGACTCTAAAGACAACAACAAAGCATTCTATAGCTATGTCAAGAATCTCAATGGCAACACTCAGATCTGGTCTGAGTTACAGCACAATGGCACTAAATATACAGAACCAACTGATATTGCCAACATCCTGGCAGATAGGTTCAGTGCTAACTTTATCCCCCTCTCATCCCCTAGAGGAACCATCTCTATACCGGAAGAATCCAAAGTTCCTGTAATCACGACTGCACAGGTAAAAAAAACACACTCTCCAAAGCCAAGAACACAGCATCCATGGGACCTGATAATATCTTAGGCTGCGTTCTACACAAACTACAGAATGAACTGGCACCCCACCTAAGTACCATGTTCAATCATAGCCTAACCTCAGCTTTGTGCCCACTGAATGGCGCACCACGATGGTTATCCCACTCCACAAAGGGAAGCCACAATGGACCCCGGGAACTACCACCCCATTAGCCTGATCATCCTAGTCTGCAAGGCCATGGAACGTATCATCATGGAACTTATAAACAAAGACATTGGTAATCTCCAAACTCTGGACCCCATCCAGTTCGGGTTTGTAAAAGGAAGATTATGTCTCCTAAACCTTATAGACTTCTTTGAAGCAGTCACCAAAGCCATAGATGAGGGTAAGGTGGTTCACATAGCCTATCTAGATCTCGCCAAGGCTTTTGACACCATCCCCCACTCTGAAATTATAGATAAACTTACTAAATTAGGTATAAATCCCTATGTCACAAGATGGTTTGCCAACTGGCTCACGGACAGAACCCACACTGTGAAAGTAGTAGCAGACTCAAAATCCAACTTCAGACCAGTGACAAGTGGAGTACCACAGGGTTCAGTCCTGGGTCCTCTCCTGTTTGGTATCTACTTCTCTGAAGTACAGGCTAACACAGAAGGTCTTTGGCTAACGAAGTTTGCAGATGACTGCAAACTAGGAGCCATAATCGAAACTCTTAACGATGTGGACATCCTACAAAAGGGCCTCACTGAGACAGATGCCTGGTGTTAAAGCCATGGCCTAAAGCTCAATGCCAAAAAGTGCATTGTCATCCCATTTGGTAAAAACTCTGTACCCATGAACTACCACATAGGTGGTAGTCTACTTAACACCGAAAGTGTGATAAGAGACCTTGGGATACAGGTGGACAGTAGTCTCTCCTTTGATAATCACATTGCCACAATGGTCAGGAAATCCTTTTACGTGGCACACCTCATCACAAAAGGTTTCTCATCCAGAAAAAAAGAGTCATTGTTCCCCTCTACTCATCACTCATTAGACTCATTGTAGAGTACACTCTTTAAAGTATACAAAATCTACAAGACATCTACAATAACTGGAAAGGCCACAAATACCTCACAAAGAGGATTACTGGCCTCAAACAGATGCCTTACGCAGACCGTCTCAAAAAACTCCAGCTTTACTCCGTTGCATATTGCCTACTAAGAGGCGACCTCTGCTTAATATACAAAGCTCTGCCTAATATACAAAGCTATGTCAAACCCAGAGCTGTTGGACATGCTCCACTTAAAGAAATCCCAATCCCTCCAAGCTACATGCTGTAGGGACCTAAACCTTGTCACCGCAATAAACAGAACATGCTGGAGGGATAGCTTCCTGTCCCAGAGACTTCCCATACTCTGGAACAGACTAACTATCTATGTCAAACAGAGCTCCTCATTAGCACCGTTCAAGAAAAATCTTGATGATTAGATGGGAAATAGGAAATTTACCCTGGGGATCACTTCTGTGGCACTGCCCGACAGGGACACAGGAAAATAATTTTCTTGGGTGGCAAAAGCCAGGGTACCTTTTTGGCTAGGCTTATATAGGCCCTAGAGCAATAGCCTTGTACCTATCGATGAACCTATGGAAATGCACATGCATTGGCTCTTCAAAATGTTCTTATAAACAAAGCCTGGAAGCATGCTATTACGTTTCAGTAGTGCATTCCTCCTACAGGGCTTTCTAAATAATGTTGTAGTAGGCTCCTGTCTAGAGCCTTGTAAATGCAGACATCCAAAAAATCAATTGAATCACATGAATAATGAGAAGTGAACCTCAAAAAAGAGGTAGTTGATTCCTAATAATTAATAAATAAACCAAGTTGTTGTCACAACCAACACATCT
>NC_056726.1:514302098-514338268 GCF_019279795.1 Protopterus annectens | reverse complement strand
TCACCCTCATCACTGCCTAAACCTTATTCAACTAGGGTGGCTAGAATTCGCCAATTTACTTCATTGTAATCAGCTCGCAGTCGCCTACAAAGTCCTCAATCAACCTGACAAAACTCCTGGACTAAAAAAAACCTTATTAATTCTTACAGTAATCCCAGGACACTACGATCATCCAACAAACTCCTTGTTCAAACACTCAAATTGAATAACTCAGCAGGAGACTCGCTCTTTTGTAACTATGTTGGCAGAATCTGGAACTCTTTTCCTGCCAACCTAACCTTAGAACCCTCACTAACCAAATTCAAAAAAAGCCTCAGAGTATCTTACCACCCACTGGCTATGTCCTTGCTCCGACCCAGATTGACCCCTCTGCTACCCAGTTCTACAACCTGACACTACCCATTATCTCTCAATATGCCCTCAAGACTCCCTATCCCTCTATTCCTTCACCCTTGACCCTACCCTTACTTACCCTTCTACTTAATCCACCCTCTACTACTTGCATTGCCTCTTTACCTACCACTCTTTAGTACAACTCACTTCATCTTTCCAATGGTACACTTAACAGTACTGTATACAATACTGAATTACCTTATATGTCATATTATCCAGGATAGACTGCAGCATTTTTGTCTCCCTAGTCTGTGTATGTTGTTGTCTACCAGAGACTGTAAACCAAGCCTTACTGTGCAATTGCACCTTATTAATGTACTGGGTTGTTGACTGTATATTATTATCTGCTATAGCTCGTAAGCCAAGTGTTGTGTCTCAATTGTAATTTTATGGTCTGCATTGCTGGAGCTTTTATTCCCGGGCCTCCGCTGAAAATGGACATATATCCAGTCGGACTTTCCCGGTCAACAAATGTAAAATAAAATAAATAAAAAAAGGCAACACAATCTCTTTAAATCTTACCTTATCTAGGGCACTGAATAATGAAAAAAAAACTGGCAGAGTGGTTGCAGCCAAGTAACTGCTAAAGCTGTAATTAAACCAGGCTTTTTTGAACATTAGGTCACTATAACATTGTAAATAACAAATGATACCTTATTTATTATGGATGGACATTGCATTCATATACAGTACCTTGTGAGGGGCCTGTGGGATGCATGTCCTTTCTATAGGACTAGGATGAGTAATAGGTTTTTATGGACTTAAACAGCTTGCAAGAGTCCTGTCCTTGTGTGGTTTTGCCTTAGTCTAGCATTGAGTTATCCTAACAGGAATGTATTCCCTCCTCTGTAATGAACCCTGTGGCTGGTCCACACTCTTCATCCTTAGGATCCTGAGCCTCCTTCAGTTGCATTTTCTGTACTGGAAATCAAGATCTAAAAATATAATGGCTGAATGAACCATAGGATTAATGATTGGACATCTTGTAAATGCAGTCTGTAGCTGTTAAGTTGGTTTGCCAGTTCATAGGTAATGGAAATGCTCTGAACTGAAGGAATGGAGTTTCTACCAGCTTGTCTATAGATTGTTGGCCCAGCAACTGTGCTTCATTCCCTAATACCATTTAAACCGACCACCCTAAAGCCCTGGATTTTTTGTCACCTAATATAAAAGCACTAAAGTATTCCCATTCGTCCACCCTTTGGGAGTGGGAAATGAAAACATGCCCCCAGACACACAGCTTTATATATAATTCTTGTGCTTCCTTGGTGCTGAAATCTGACTTGTAAGTTTAATAGATTTGGTGAGCAAGCTCCAGGCTTATTTGACATGGAGGATGTTGAATGCTGTAGGTCTCCCATGTATTTGTCCACTTTATTCTTGAAGGTCTAAATTGACAGGAGACTGAAAGTTGGTGTTTATTTTTATATATGTGATAGTTTCTAACACATGATTTGTTTGCTGATGCTGAGTGCCCCTGTGTTCGGGTCACTGGGGAGTATTTTAGGAAGAGTTTCTTACAGAAAGGGGTTCTTTAGTGCTCTGTATTGTTAGACATAGGTTGTCTGGTAGAAGGTGATAAGATGCAGTAAAGAAAGATAATGTACCCTGACTATAACGTAAGCAGTCATTTGTAATGTCTTGGTGGCAGGGTATAGCAATGACAGGAATGCCTTTCTTGCCTGAACCCATGTTAATATGGCTTTATTTACCTTCAGATGTCTTGTTTATGTATGACTCCATTATGAAGTTTAGTGTGAAAGTCTTAGGCCAGCTCAAGGTAAGCTGTATCGATAGGGTAACCATTGGGCTTGGTGAAAGTTTATTAAAGAATTTGAGATAAGTATACGTTGTCAAAACTCTGCAAGATTGTTATGTTGAAGGAGGTTTCTGAGTACCCCCCCCCGTTATCTTGTACAATAAGCTTAAAGCTGATCTGTCTAATTACAGTGCCTTGTATAGACGCAAATGCCTTGAAGATAAAATTTCCCTAGAATAATTACCCCTGAAACCATACCCAGTCCCCTGCTGCTCTTGGAGCAACTAAATTGCATGCAGAGCAGCATTGCTCTGTTGGTTAACCTTAGACTACACAAAGTATAGTTCCCTGTAATCGTCTCTGTGCTACCAGTACAGTGCAGTTTAATTAACCCTTTCCTTGATAAAAAAATCATCCTGTCAAATGTTGCAATTGTCTCGTATACTGACAGCCACTTAAGCCTGAAACAAACAAATATATGTAAGAGATGTAGTTTGCACTATGAAAAAGGTGGCTGGACTCTCTCACAAATTAACAAATCAAAAGCCAAAACGGGTTGTCAGCAAACACACGGCACTTCCCACACTAAATAAGGATTTGAGAGACAAACCCACATGTGGAGTGATTTGGTAGTAACTTAAAAACTCAGAGGCCTCCCAAATTCTGCATTCAGAAATCGTATATACATACAACAAAGCAAGCAACAACCACAATACATAATAATGCATACACCAGTATCTCAACAAACAACCTCATAAGGTAAAACACCACAAAACCTAACATACTGGTCACAGGCGACTGTATAGTGAGAGGCACTGATGTCTCCCTCCCTAGGCTGGATAAAGACAAGGTTATGGCTAGTTGCCTGTCAGGTGCCAGGATTCATCAGATCACACAAGCACTCAAGTCAGTTAGCCACAAGTAACAACACGACTCTCATAGTCCATGTGGATGTGAATGACCTGAGATTTAACTCCCTGGACTACATGAAGAGAGACCTGATTGAGCTCTCAGATTGTCTCACAGGAGCTTAGCCTTGAGCAGCATTCTACCTTTACCAAGGATGGTGCCACAATACAAACAAAAAGACGAGAGTCTGCACCTGTTTTATCTAGGCCTTTGGATACTGGCAAAGGTTTGTGCCAGTTTTAGGCAGTGTCAAAGTAACCAGTCTCCCAGCATAACAGAATCCTGTCTTGATAAGCTCAAGGTACTGCTGCTCAGTGCTAGGAGTCTAAACAAGAAACTGCACTCCCTAGAAGCACTTCTCATTTTGGAAAATGCTAACATCTGTGCAGTCAACGAGACATGGTTCAAAGCTGCTGAAAGCACCCTGTCATTGCAGGGCTACAACACTTTCCATAAGTTCAGACCACCAACTGAGCATGAAAGAACCAGAACAAGAGGTATATCCATTTTCATAAAGTATAAGTACACCTCAAGACTGGTTAAACAGTACACTTTCTTGAGCTACTCCATATCCAACTAACCTTAGGCAAAATCCCCTACCAAATTATCACTAGCTATAGGCCCCCACCACAAACCAGGAAAAACATACCATGTGCGTGGACTTAATAGAGTCACTTACCATGTAGACCAATACCTTATGGTTGATTTTAACTATCCTACTATTGACTGCAGAATAGACACAAACACTAACATGCAGACTTCAGAGGTTCTTGGACACTGTCAATGTATGTCAGTGTAAACACTGCGAAACATCTGTTCATCACACTCCTAGGGGCTCAAATATCCTGGACATTGTATTCACTAATACAGGGGAGTGTTACACCTCATTCCCTCAGTGTAATATCCTGTTTGGTAAGATCGGGTCACAAAACGGTCTCCTTTGTGATAAATGCAAGGCCAGATACCCCATCAAGCTCAAATGCTAAAGAATTTCTCCAAGACAAATTGCCTCCTACTAAGCAATGGCATAACAAATTTCAAAGCTCCTCTGAAAGCAGAAAATACAGAATCCTATGCAGAGATGTACACCAGTGTCCTGTATAGCCACTTAGTTGTATAGAATTGGCAGTACCGGACCGGATTAAACCCAGGTCTTGCTGGAAAAAACAAGCCATCTCAGTGGACCTCTGGTATACATAGGCTATACAACAAAAGAAAGCGACTAATGTGTGAAAGTAAGCAGGAACAAGCTCAGCAGAAGAAGAAGAAATCCCTCGCTAGTCTAAATAAACAAATCCAAGATCTGGTTAAGTCTTCAAACTAATTATAAAGTAGAAATAGCCTCTCTAGCCTAGAAAAATCACAAAGAATTTTTTAACTACGTACAGAATCTTAAGGGGAATACCCAGCTATGTGCAGAACTGGTTGTGGGTGGCACCACCTATACTCCACTAGAGAAAATAGCCAACATGCTAGCTGACAAATTTGGATCAAACTTCATCCCCCTGTCCCCACCAGTCATCTCCTAAAGTACAACTGCCACCATTCCACAGCTGAATCCTCCTCTTGTGGGGGAGCTGCGCACCCCCACACCCCATAATTACAAATACGAACTCCAAGATCGCACTACAGTGGGGAAAGGGCAAATTTCCGTATCCTTACCATAATGCGAGCTCAGTAAGAACTGTTCAGTGAACAGCATTGTCGATGGAATGCACCTTTTGCTGTTTTCCGTAGCTGAACATAGACCCTATATATAGATATCATCTGATGTTGTCAATTTTCATTTCATCCTTGACAGATGAGTTCGGTTCTGACATCGGAGCTGACTCTGCCATTACTACAGCTCGCGCCAGCCCAAAACTCTCGCGCTTCACCTCTCTCCAGAATCTCTCTCGCTCTCAATTACCTCAGATCTTGTTTGCTGGTTTCTGAAAAGTGTCGCGTCTAGCTACTACTCTTGAGCGCTAGTGGATTTAGGTACATTTTTTGTCTTTTTCTTACAGTTTTTGCCTCTTTTCCCTTTTCATCTTTCTTTTTACACATGGTGTACTCCTGCAACTATCATCATTTATACTTTCCCCTTTACACGTGTGTGTATTTTCCACTATCATTGCTGATCATCCCACCCCCAGTAGTCTTTTTCCTGTCCCTGTACATGCTTGTACATTTCTATAACTATCTTGGCTGATGGTCCTTTTTGCATTTTTTGCTTCTTTATAAAAAATGAAAATGTAGTAAAAATCTTTTCTGTTGTCACTTTGTTTCTTTGTGGAGTGATATTTTTCTTTAGCTGTAGTTTTCTAGCTACTTTCCTTGCTTTGATATGGCTGAGAAGGGTAAGGGTCCTTGTGGTTTCAAAAAATGCCAGAAGTGTGGGCATAAAATTCCTCTTTGTGTGTATTGTATTGGCCCCCACCACTTAAGGAAAACTGCAGCATTTGTCACGCCTTTAGCCACTGATCTTTTGTGTAAAGGTGTAATAAGCTTATTTTAAAAGGACTTCTTCCTTCAGCTTTTGGCAAAGCCTTATCTGCTGTAGATAAAGCTAAGGTAGATGTTTTGTCACCTTCATCCTCTTCATCTGTGGAGTAAACTAAGAAAAGAAGTCTTTCAGTTCCGACCTCCCCTGTCGGTTCTGAAAGCCAAGAAATTGAAGACCTCTATTCCGAAAGTTCCCATGGAACCGCAGACCTCTGCTGCTGACACTCCAGTGCCAACGTCCATTCTGGCACTGATTGCAATCTCGAGCCCTTTGACATCGAAGGCCTTGGTACATTAATTGACTACAGCCTCATCTGCTAAGACCACTTTACTGAGACCTACCTACTCTGTCAATCGATCCCTTTGCTGGGGAGTTCCCAGAAGTATTTTTGCAGAGGCTTAGTCCCCTTCTGCGTCATCCATCTGCTCCACCAAGAGTCTTTCAGAACTTAACATGGAGAGTCTAGTGAATAAAATTTTATTGGCTAAAGGGCTTTCAGGCCCCACTTCAGTACCAACCCCTTCAGGTCTTGGTGCCCAAGCTTCCTTTACACCTTTAATTAATCCTCCTCTAACCTCCTTGGAGGTCTTAAGAGTCCTCTGTTCTGGATCTGCTGGTGCCAACTTTACCAGCTCCAGAGTTGTTCATTTCTTTTGTTACCCTGAGATCTTTGGTTGTTTCTAAATCGGAGACCTCCCGGAGGTGTTGCTACCCTATCAGTTAGGGGGGACAGGTCTTGACTCCAGGTTTTTTAGAGTATCCCTGCCCCTCTAAGCTTCGGCTTGAGTTAGTTCGGGTCCGGCTTCAGTCTTGAGGGTTGGTTCTTCAGAGCGAATAGTGACCCAAGTTTTGAGGCAGTCTTTCTCTGTTCCGGGCTCCCTTCCATCTTCATTGGGGCCAGCCTTCGGGGCTATGCAGAAGGCCGTTTCTCTTGTAGAGGCTCCGTCAGCATCTTCCCCATCAGAACAGGTACCTCCATCTAGTTCACTTATTCATCCTGCCTCTCCACTGGGACAGTGGGTGCTGAAGCCTCAGGTGTCACAGGCACATGTACTATCATCTTCTGATACCTCCCCAGATTATCCCCCTGAGGAAGTACCTTAGAAAAAGTGCAAGAGGAAGTGCTTGGATTCCCCCCCCCGGGATCAGTTACCAAAGAGACAGATTTCGATGAGGGGGAAGGGTCCCCATGGTCACCCCTGAAGATGTCTCATTTGGAGACATTTGGAAATTTTAAAACAGAAGGGTAGCTGGAAGTCCCAAAACCCTTCCGCTGAGGAATCTGTTTACCTGCAGGCTTTTGGCATCCACCCATCTACCTCTTGGGTGACTCCGCCTGCTGATGAGCTCATTCAGTTGATTTCACAATGGGTGTGGAAGGCTCAAGACTCCATCAAGCCCATCTCTAAAAGACTAGATAAGATACTATCCGTCCCTGAAGATAAACAGCTTTGGACCAAGGGGTTAGATGTAGATGCTATGGTTGCACTGGCTGCCACTAAAAAGGAATGTGCTGAAGTGAGTTCCTCTGTCCATCTGCCCAACAGGGAATTTGGGAAGCATGTCTATGCTTCATAGACTTTCGCCATAAGGTCTTTGAATTGCTTGATACATTTCACCAGATTTCAGTGGGATCTGATTAAGGAGTTGTCAGACACCCTGGTGGGAACTGTAGCTGAGGGAGTCGAGAAAAAGTGGCTTCCCAGTTGGCCACCCTGGAGTCTGTGTCCAATTCGTCCATGAGACTTATTGCCCATACAGCCAAAGGGACGTCTAGAGCAGTGGGTACAGGTGTAGTCATAAGGAGACATGCCTGAATGCCCCTATGTGATTTTGCGGAACCTTTCAAGTCTTCTTTCATCAATGTTCCCTTTGGTGGAACTTCCTTGTTTGGCCAGAAAGTGAGAGAGACTTTTTATCCAGGTATGAGAAGGATGGGTAAGACCCTTTCTGCTGTGGGTGTACATTTTTCCACCCCCACCCCCCCCAGGTCATTTTCTAGGAAACAGAGGAGTGGTGGAAAAATATGGTTCAAGAAATCCCAAAGGCCTTTTTAAGACACATGTGGAGGGAGTTCCTCCAGAGGCAGAGGGGGTAACCAAAATGGATGACACAGCCCTCATGGCAGAGGTTGTTTGCAAAACCAGGGCTTGAGGAATTCCTTTCCAGGCAAGCCCTTTCAGCATTCCTGAAGGGAAGCCCAATTGTCTTCCTCTGGACGCAGTCAGGGGACGCTTATCCTTGCACCCAAATGCCTGGCTAAACTTAACAAAAGACTCGTGGGTCCAATAGATTCTATCCAGAGGCTGAATCATTCCCTTTACTCAACCTCCCCCCATTCACAAAAAAAACCCCGATGTTCCACTCAATTAGAGGGATTCAGTCATACAAGAAATCCAGAAACTGCTAGACAGATAAGTCATCCAACAAGTCCCGCCAGACCAAGAAGGATCTGGAATCTACTTAAGATTCTTTTTAGTGCCAAAAAAGACAGGGGACTGGAGACCAGTTTTGGATATCAGTGTATTGAACAAATCTGTTTGGCAAACAAAGTTCCGGATTGTCACGGTACAGTCAATTCTCCCCTTTTTGAAGAAGACTACTGGATGTGTTCCATAGACCTTCAGGATGCGTATTACCATATAAAAATGGGCAAACATTCCAGTAAGTTCCTCCATTTCCAGCTGGGAGCCAGTCATTACCAATTCAGAGTATTGCCCTTTGGACTCGCCACAGCCCCCAGTGTGTTCACCAAATGCATAGCAGTAGTAGCAGCTCACTTGAGATTCCAAGAATTCAGAGTGTTTACGTACTTGGACGACTGGCTCATAACTGCTTTGACCAAGCAACAGTTAATAATAGCTAGAGACTGCACACTCAACATCTGTGCCCATCTGAGGATTATAGTCTTATCTAGAAAAGTCGCATATAACCCTGCCACAAAGTTTAGAAGTCACAGGGGCAGTACTGAATACTCAAACACCAATAGCATCTCTACCTCCAGAACGCCATCAGAGAATTGTGGTTCAGGTTCAAAACTTAATTCACAGAAAGAAGGTTCTGGCATGATTAATCTTCCAAACTGTAGGATCCATGGCAGATTCTATAAGTCTAGTACCATTAGCCAGGTTACATATGAGAATTCTACAATGGCTACTAGTTTCCCAGTGCTTTGTCCTTTACCACCTGCTGTCAGACCAAGTCTTGATCACCAGCCGTTTGAAAAAGTATCGTCTTTGGTGGATACAGTCAGAACAAGTTTTTCACAGTCACCCCTTTGTTTTTGCAGAGCCCACAGCCATAGTGACCACAGATGCCCCCAGATGGGGGGGGGGCATTATCTCGGCAAGATGGTTCAAGGCATTTGGTCTCTATTAGAGGCCAAGTTGCACATCGATGTCCTGGAGATAAGAGCAGTGCTTTTTGCGTTGCAGACCTTCCAGACAACTCTTCCTCAGGGGACTACTGCAGTAAAAATTGACAATACGTCAGTAGTTTGATACATCAATAAGAAGAGGAGGAACCAAGTCTTACCCCTTTGTCGAGAAGCCCTCTGAGTGTGGCATTGGGTGACCTCGTCCAACTGCTTTCTAATAGCAATGCACATTCCAGAGAGTTCCAGTGTGATTGCAGACAAGGTGAGCTGATGCATCCTGTTGCCCCATGAGTTGTGTCTCAATCTAGAATTGGCAAAAATGATATTCTGCCATTGGGGGCAACCTTGCCGTAACCTGTTTGCATCTTTTCTAAACAAGTGCAGCAATTAATTTGCCCTGATTTCCCCCTCCAGAAAGGTCACACAGAGATGGTCTCCTCCACGATTGGCCCCCTCGGTCTTCTGTATGCCTTTCCCCCCCGATACCTCTAATTCCCAAATTTGTTACAGAAAGCACTCGGATTGAAGAGCACAGTAATCCTCATTGCTCCCTTTTGGCCTTAACAGATTTAGGTTCCCCTTTCTTTGGCTTTACTTGATTTGACAACCTTGGATTCTGAACCCAGTGCCAGATCTCCTGTCACATTCAGGCGGTCCTGTTCACCCAAACATTTTGAACCTCAAGCTGGCTGCTTGGTTCCTCCAGTTCCATTAGTTGCCAGGCATCCTAAAATTTCCTCTCCAGTATGCCACATCCTTTTGTCGGCTCATAAACCTTCTGCTAGAAATCTATAAAGTGGAAGAGATTTACAATTTGGGGCCATGAAAAGCAAATTGATCCCTTTTCTGCTTCAATAGAGCATGTTTTAGATTTCTTAACATCTCTGGCCAATGCTGGAGCCACTCCATCCTCCATCGAACTATAATTGGCTGCAAGTTCTGATTTTCACAACAGTTTAGAAGAACGTTCTTTAGCCTTTCACAGGCTTTGTCAATCATTCCTAAGAGGTACATTTTTATTAAAACCCTCGTTCAAAGATCCAGCTACTCCCTGTTAACTGAACTTAGTGCTACAGGTAGTAATACATTCCCCTGTTGAACCCTCTGCGGAATATAATCTGAAGTTTTTATCTTGGAAGACACTCTTTTTGGTAGCCATTACTTCAGCCAGAAGAATTTCAGAAATCCAGGCCTTATCTGAATCTCCTTACTTAGTTTTCCATAAGGATAGGGTATCTTTATGAACGAACCCCTCCTTCCTGCCCAAGGTAGTATTAGAGGTTAATATTAACCAAACTATTAATTTACTGGTCTCCTTCCCAAATCATTCTAACAAAGGAGAATGCTCCCTACATTTACTAGATGTCCATAGACAATTGTGTTTCTCTCTTCACAGAATGAAAAATATAAGACAATCAAGTCAACTGTTTCTTTCTCCAGTGCAAAGTTAGGCAAAGCAGTTGGCAAGATTAACCTCTCTAAGTGGCTGAAAGATTGTATTTCATTCATTTATGATAATAAATTAACCTTGCCTAAACCTGTCAAAGCACGTTCTTACAAGGTCTATAGCCACGTCGGTGGTCTTCCAATCTAGAGCTTCAGTGGATGAAATACGTGCAGCAGCTACTTGGGCTTCTGCCCATACCTTTATTACTCATTACAAACTGGATTTGTTCTCTCAGGGAAGATCATCCTTTGGCTGGATGGTGCTCAGGAATATCCTTCTGTGAGTCCACCCAAGTTTTTAGGTAGCTGGGGACTCTGTCCCATCTGTCAAGGATAAAATGAAGATTGACAGCATCAAGTAAAGAAGTTATGCACTCACCATTACGTTCCATCTGTGTTGTCTATATTTATCTTTGACCCTCCCCCCTCCATCCCTCCACCTCAAAGATTTTTGGGTGGAACGGATCACATGCCCTTCAACTGTTGTTATTCAGACACAGTGGATAAGGTTTCCATCTGGCTTACTGTGTATGTGTATATATATATATATATATATATATAATATTATTTCTTCGACAGCTTACGTTGTCGAATGCTCAGTGATTTATTTCTTCGACAGCTTAGGTTGTTGAATGCTCAATGATCGACAAACCTAAGCGTCAAAGTTTCAAAATTGCGAACGATCAAATAAGCAAATTCTTTTCTTGGGGAAAGAATTTGCTTGCCCGTTATCTGGGATTTGCCCTTTCCCCAATGTAGAACGATCTTGGAATTGGTATATTTAGTTAGGGAGGGTGTGGGGGGGCACAGCCTCCCACTATATTTAGGTTGAAAAGTTAATTTTATTTCAGGACGGCCTAGCGAATTCTTTCCCGAGGAAAGAATTTGCGTATATGGCCATTCACGATTTTGAAACTTCGACGCTTAGGTGTCGATCATTAAGCATTCGACAACCTAATGTCTTCTGCAAACTCGATCTGAGGTAATTGAGAGAGGGGGATTCTGGGTAAAGGTGAAGTTCAAGAGTTTTTGGCTGGTGTGAGCTGTAGTAACTGCTGAGTTGGTTCCGATATCGGAACAGAACCCATCTGTCAAGGATAAATGAAGATAGACCACACAGATGGATTGTTATGGTGAGTGCACATCTTCTTTTTGTGTGTGTGTGTGTGTGTGTGTGTGTGTGTGTGTGTGTGTGTGTGTGTGTGTGTGTGTAAAATAGAAAAATACTGCCAAAAGAAGTAAAACTACATAATCTAGAAAAACTTCCAGACTATGCAGCAGAAAATAAGCCAAGTCTCTTAAATTTAGTGCTTTCTTTCTACTTTATTATGTAGAACTTCCAAAGAATCAAAAACAGTTTATCATACCCAATCATGTAAAATAATTTGTATCCAATCACAATAATAAAAGCTATGATATTACTTCCTAGTTAAACCACTTTAGTGCACATTTAATAATCAGAGTTTCATTGAGCCCAGGAAGTGTGTCAGCATTCAAGAACAACTACTGCTTTAGTTCTCCCACTTCTTAATATTGCGTTTACATAACCTACAAATTCCTACACATGTTCTAAAAGAATAAATGTAAAACTTTGAAATCACTGTGCTTTATTTTAAACTTGCTGTAGTGGAGATCCATAGTACACATGCGAGTGTTCCCTTAAGGCCACAGTCTTTAATTTACATCTCTCCCGATTGCCCATGACCATTCTTTCAAGTCTATATCGGTACAGTGAGGCCAATAAAGCTGAGCTCTGTTAGCTATCGACATGCATGTTATGCCATTTTTTTGACCTTGTCAGTATGCCATAAGTAAA
Organism: Protopterus annectens; assembly: GCF_019279795.1. Classification (NCBI taxonomy): domain Eukaryota; kingdom Metazoa; phylum Chordata; order Ceratodontiformes; family Protopteridae; genus Protopterus; species Protopterus annectens. Next base: position 514,326,084 of record NC_056726.1, on the reverse strand, counting down.
TTACTTGGCTATGCTTCAGAAACTGATGTTTATTGTACCCATAAAGACATAAAAATTAGTCATGGACATTCCGAAGCCATGTGACTGAATGTCTTGGATGTCATTAAGGGATTACTTATTAATTATTATTATATCCCGTGGGCCTCCACTACTGAAGGTTTAAGGTATTATTCAGTGAAACTCTAGCCTAGCTGGTTCTTTCTTACAATGCTCACTAAATAGTTTGTGTGTGACCTTTTTATCCTTTGGTTTGGATGAATTGGAATTAGAGGATATGGCAGGCAGGTCTTTGCAGTTTCATTAATCTGCATCATAAGATTTGTTCTCAAAAGGAATTATGCATTTTTGCAGAGTGGATGGAGAAGAACCTGCTCTTGAGTGATTCCCTCCCTTATGAGCTAAATGGGGCACTGGTTTCAGGTGCTGTGTAGAAGTTGTGCATCTCAAAGTGTTTCGGATTTTTGTCTGCTATATTTCCTCCTTATGTTATACTTTTTTGTTATAGCTTTCTTCAACATAGTTGTAATTTTATGTTTTGTGTTTATAATCATGAGATGATTTTTTAATGCACTTGGTGGTGGTTGATAGCTGGAGTGCATTGTTAAAAGTCAGAGTTAATATTATCTCTGTATTTTCATCTGTTGATAGGGGTGAATCTTAAGTGTGAGAGGCAATAACCTCAAGGTACATTTTTGATCATAGTGTTGGGTGGTGGGGGTGGTAATAATATGTGGAGATAAAAGCCAGTGCATTCACACACAACTTTGTGGTCATCCCTTTGTGCATCCATTGTTACAGAAATCCTGGATACTTGATGCAACTATTTGTTTTAATCTGCAAACACTGTGATCTGGATTGCCAAACTTCTCATTTTGTTGGGGGGCTGAGACTGTCGGATTTTAGATCCTAATTCCACAGTCCCTGACTTGTTTATATATAGTTAATCTTTAATTTTGGTGCCAGTGAAGTTTTAATGTCCAACATTGCTTTATCATCTGCACCATTATCAATGCCTTTATTTGTTGTTATTCAGCAGGTTATACCAGTATGGAATGGCAGACCATATGGGTGTTCACGCAGTATTGTTCGCAAGATTGGAACCAGCCTTACCTTAATCCCAACACAGAGGATCCAGTTTAGGGTAATGGTGTATTTTACAGTAATTTTTATTTTGAAACTTCAAAACTTGAGCCATATATGCAGTTAACAGCACTTTGTATCTTTATTCGAGACTTGTTGCTTCCTGCGCTACTTTTCAATTATTGGTCTACAGCATGTGACAGTTTAGCCTGCAAGTCTTTCTAGAACCTCCATTGCTTTTACAGATTTAATTTTTATGGCTTCCATGTTTTGAGTAACCTCCTGTTATGACTGTGTACTGCTGAACCTGTACAACAAGTTCAGACTTTAGGGGCTGGTGAGTTAGAGCAGTGTAAAGGTGTGATTACAACAGTTTCTGAAACAGGTGTTTCACATTTGTCCACCTAGAAAAGATGTGGTTCCTCCTTGGGATCTGATTTGTGTGCTAGAAATATCTATCTTTTTACTTTTTGAACCAAACCATCAGGCTGATTTGAATTTTTTACCATGGAAAACTGGTGTTTGTTACTGCTCTGACTTCAAGGAGAGTGTTTGAGTTGCAAAACCTTATTTTAAGTCAGTTGTTTCTTGCCTTTCATAAGGAAAGGGTATCACTGAGAACCAACTTTTCCTTCCTTCCTATATGTACCCATCCTGCTGTGGTTGTGCATTGTCCACCATCCTCACCGGTTGCCGATCCTCTCTGTATGTTGTCTTCAGTTTGTGAACCCTTCCGATTGAGTGGTTATCCACCCCTGTCTTTTTGTATTATGTTTTGTCTGTATCCTTTCATCTTCCCTAAGTGATACCCCCTTCCTTGCTTCTTTATACCCCCCTTAAAAGGTGCCCTTTTACTGCATATGTAGCCTTTTCACATTCCCTCCTACTCATTCATCCATGTTATCTGTGTGTGTTTTTCTTGACTTTTCTTTCTTCTTCTTCTTCCTATCCAGCTGTTCTCAGCCATACGAAATAAACAAACTGGTGTCTCCCGCTGGATGCCTTCACTTTAAGGATGTTGGTAGAGCAGATTTCACCTCCAACCAGCATCATTAGGTTAAAGTACTCTAACAAGTCTTGCAATATCTGCACAGGGCTGCACTTAACTTTCTCCCTTTTTTTTTTTAATCAAGGAACATCTTTATTAAATTATCACATATGATATAGGTAGCCATGCATGTATATGAATGAAAACAACCCATATTGATACAATTTTAGTTGCAAACATTATACATCACCTTATAATCTATCCAGTCATTGTTAGTCAAACATAACATAGCGCATTCAGATCCTACCTTCTTTCAAACCTTGTTTCTCCCCTGCATGTATTGTTTCCTCACTTCCCATTTTTCCATGTAAATTTGCTGTTACCCTTTTCTAAAGATCCCAATTCCAGTTAATTTATCTCTGTTTCTATATTCACTACTTCTAGTAAAGGTGGTTTAGACTTTGATTTCCATTTTCTAGTAATTGCTTTATTGGCAGCCACCATAATTAGACTTAGCAAGACAGGCCTTACTATGCCTAGGCAACTCCAATTCTCTATTATAGCTCAAAAAATAATTTCCATAGTTACACCAATTTGCTCACCCAGTATCTCTTGACAGAGCAGTCTGGAGGGAAATCTTTAAAGTCTGCCAGGTCATTACACTCCCAGAAAATATGTTCCCAATTACCTCTTACTTTCCCATCATACCTCCAACATTCACTGTCTACCTGAGAAAACATTATTTGGAGCCTACTTGGAGTATAAAAATTCTTATGTAAATACTTCAAGCAAAGATCCTAAATTTTCTAGACTTTGCTGTATATTTGGGAGACATGAGTATATCCCCCATTGTTTCTTTTTGAATTGCTTCTCCAATATCTCTTTCCAGTCCTTTCTAATCTCCTCTGATCATAGTTTCATGTAATATTTGTGTGCTCTACTAATTATTCCTTTTTTAACAGCAGCTTCTGTTCCAGATTCTATTCAAAACTCTTACTAGTGCTGGTCTTTTGCTTAGAATCCCCCAATTTCTGTTTGCCAATACTCCATCAATCCTTGATAGGGAAGGCAATCTCTGTCCCGCTGTCCTAATAAATTCTTGGCCTCTTCCCATTGTATTACTTTTTTCTCACTAATTATTTGCTCCCAGTACATTGTTTCTTTTGTCAGTTTTCTCCAATAAATTCCAGCCTCCTCTTGCCTATTGTCTGTGTCCCTAATTGCAGTCATCCCTATCAGCAGAATCTCCTTTCTCTAGTCCTCTGTTGGCTTAGTTCTTAGAATACTTCCTCCTACTTTATGAATATAATATTTTATATGGTGTTTTTTCTCCTTAAGGATCTGCATCCAAAATCCCATTTTCTCCTTGTTTCTTGAGTTTTCCCCCATGTCATCATCATTCCTTTTCACTTTGAATTATAGGTTTCTGCTTGTGTTATGTATGCAGTTGTGAAATACCCCCTTACATCGGATAATCCCAAACTGCCTTGTTCAGTTGCAAGAACCCCCTTATCCCACTTGAGCCTTGCTGTCTTTCCTCACAGATAAAATTTGTCATTTCTTTATTAATTGCTATCCACAACTTCTCTGGTTGATAAAAAATATGCCTGACCTGTGTGTAAAAACTACAATGACTAAAAACATTTTAACTGATTGTATCTTGCTATCCATATCCATGTAACAGAGCTTCCAATTTCACAGTTATTACTACCTTTTGTTTAGTCTCTTCTCACATATCCTTAGCTGCCACATCAGAAGCCTTTTTAATCCATACTCCTAAGTACTTCAGTCTTTCATGCCCCATAAGTATGGATATTATTTGAACCAGTTTGTGTCTGGGGGTACATAAGCTGCAGCTATTGCCTTTGTTTTATCTTCATTAATTTTGTATCCCGAAAAGATCTGAAACTGCCTCAAAATGCTCCACAGCACTGAAACGTAATTTTCTTGTTTTATCTGCAAACAGAGCAATCTTTTCTTGACTATCACACCAACTATATCCTTGAATGTCTGAGTCTCTTTATTTTCTTTGCTAATGGTTCTAGATATAGTGCAAATAACAAAGGACAAAGAGGACTCCCCTGCCTGGTTCCTCTGCTTAAACAGAAATTATCAGAGGGAAACCCATCTGCTTTAATGTTTGCCTCCGATCTCTCATATATCCTCCTAATCAGCCTTGTAATTTTATCAGGGAATGCAAATACTTCCATTGCCCTGCTCCTAAACTTTCAGACTTATCTGTGCAGGGCTTTTCTTGCTTGCTTTCTTTATCTTGCACAGTTCTGGTGTCACAGAACCAGACATGATAACTTGTGGCATCTTAATCAAGCACACTGCATTTCCATATCTAAATAGCACTGATATTCACCAATGCTCTTGTGCACTTTTTGACTCTAAATACCACCACGCGTCTCACAGTACAGTCTTTATAGTGAGCTGACTTTTTAACTGTCAACATCTATTAACAAAATTAATGCATGGAGAAAATTCTTATATTACTAAAAAGACTAAGTGTAGTGGAGTGCTGTAGGATAAATGTTATTCTGAACAAAAAAAAATAAAGACTTAACATGCAGTTAATGCTTTGTAGCTGTGATTTATTTTGATTACATTTAAAATTGCTAGCATCATTTAATGCACAACTTATGTTGTCTTTCAGTAATATCTGTCAACAGTACTCATAACAATCTAAAATTTTAGATGTTTTTTCACGTTCATAGGTGTTTACTAGGCTAATGACCACAAGGGCCTCTCTAAGCCTAGCCATGCATCCCAAATCTCTGATGAGTTCTGATACCCTTGATAAGTGTAAGCATAGACCAAGGAGGTGGACCATTTCCAGGTTCCATTTATATGTATGTATGTGTATATATATGTATATATATATATATATATATATATATATATATATATATATATATATATATATATATATATATAATTATTTTTAGAGTTGATACTATTTATTTATATACAGACTCATCGGTTTTTGTGGTTGCAATTATTTTGCTCAAGGAAGTTTAAAAACTTTAGTCTTTTGTGCTAACTGCCAGATAGGTTTTTAAGTGATAATGAGCTGCTCCTCATCTAAAGGTATGAGGTTTGATTCTTTCTACATTCATTTGCCTAGTGTGACCTTGAGCAAGTTACTTAATCAGACAGTGCTTTGAGATAATTGAGAATTTGGACTAGGCTCATTACTGGTCGTCTGGACTGCATGCTTAGTAACTACCTTTAAATTTATTGGTAAGTTCTGTGGGAAGTGTCATCTCTATTGTAAAACACTCATTATGGCTCAGATAGGTTTCCAGCCCAATGATTCATTCATTCCTGAATACCCGCTTCATCCAGTTCATGGTCATCAGGGAGCCAGAGCTTATTATGGCACTCGGTGACATAAAGCAGAGAAATTAGTTGCAGATAAGACACTGGTGCACTGCAGGGATGGATACACACATGCAGGCACACGCAGACAGACACCATCTCTCTCTCTCTCTCTCTCTCTCTGGACAGTTTAGAGGATAGCCAATTCACCTTTGACATATCTCTGGGATGTGGGAGGAAATTGGCCCGCCCCAGATAAACCTGTTATGGACCCAGACAAGAAATGCAAACTATGCTCAGAAGGCTGCCCAGCAAGGAACTGAAGTGAAGAGCCAAGAACTGTAAAGCAGCAATATTACCTACAGTAGTAATGTGTCCCTTACTTGTGTTTATTTCAAACAATGCATCTGGATAAGTCTGTACTGTGAAATTCCTCTTGATTCTAGTGTTTGAGATAAGATTCACAAAACTGAATCAAGTGTACATAGGGTTACTGTAATAGTCTTGAAATGTTTGCATTTCCTTTTAACTTTTTTCAGAAAAAGTAATCATAACAAACTTTTTTTTTTGTCTCCTGTACTGCTGATCTCTTAGTTGGTTCCTTCTCCTTTTCTACATGTTGCACTAGCTTGTCGAGCATTGATCCATTGCAAAGTGGGGGTGGGGTTAATTTGCCTCTGAGGAATTATTTATTTTTTATTTATCCTTTGTTGACCAGGTTAGTCCCACTAGGCTCATGGCCTGTTTTCAGGAGTGACCTGAGGTGCTATTTATAATGCTAGAGGAAATTTGGCCAGGGCATCAGAGAGCTTCCTCCCTAGTCTTTTCAATAGGTGCCAGCCAGCTGAGCTACCACCAACTCAAGAGTATGGGACTTTGGTTTAGCATCTAATTTGAAAGACGACACAGCTCAGCAGTGCAGTACCCCATTATGCGGGTCTATATTACATAGTCAAACTGTCATAAGTTCGACTATGTAAATATCGAACCCGAAACTTCGAAACGCAAGAAGTTTGAACGCTCAGAACAGCGATTTTTTTCCCAGGGAAAAAAAATCGCTGTTCCAGCACAAAACAAAAATAAATGAACACTTCAAACTCTTTCTAATGTGGGGGGCTGTGCCCCTCACACACCCCCTACTTAAATATACCAACTCCGAAATTGCACCACAGTGGAGGAAATAGCAAAGCCATGGAAACGGCCCACCGAATTTTTTTTCCTTGGGAAAAAAATTTGGGGTTCCACGGTGAACATCCCAGTTTAAAATTTCGGTGTTTGGACAATTCAACAACATTCAAACTTATGATATAGGCCCCATTATGCTGTACTGCATTATCAGTAGTCTAACTAGCTGGTATGGGAATAGTGTCCACAGAAAGTGAACTATATCTTGTGCCACTAGTAGTTTTAGCTGAATAAGCAGAAACCTGCAAGGAGACGCATGATACAGGTCACCAGCACCCAACACAGTGCAGACTCCCCCAAGTGTATGGCATACAGTGGATGCAGAAATGGTTGCATGCACATGTTTGCTGGCAGTCTCTTGTATTTCCTGCAAGTGCTGCTTTATTTTTTAAATGAAAACAGTCTCTAGTGGCAATTCTTTTCCCTTCTTCAGACCTTTCTCTGACAGTTACCTTCTCTAATCCATCCACACCACACCTTTGTTCTCCTACTGAAGTACTGTACCCAGGTCTCTCCAACAGTTTGACATTCTGCCTCCAAACATATAGATTGATATAAACTTTTTTTCTTGTTGCCATTTGTTGTTTAAACTGTTAATCTACATTGCTGTGTATTCCATTTCAAATGACAATGCTACCGTCCTGTCAAGTACATTTCCATTTGTACATCAGTTGTATAGCAGTGCTATTAAACCATACAATTGCTAAGTAATGTAGTTTACAGCAAATATTTCAGGAAAAGTAAAGTAAGCAACTACTGAAATAGATAAATCACACAAGATTATTGAAAAACTCAGGTTACATTACCTAGAGCTGCTGGATGGCATTATGATTTACTTATCCGTTCTTTCAGCTGTAGCTTATTTAAGCAATAACCCACGAGAGGGTGTGGGTGTATGAGGATTTATCAATGGTTGGTGTGGTTTGATCACGGGGGTGAAGCCAGAGTTATTAAAACCAACTGTGGGTAAATACTCATATACCCACACCCATGAGTGGATTATTGCTATTATACAATAGCATTATTTAAGAAAGAAATTGCTTATCTTTCTTAAATGTCTTTCTATAATGGCACTGTAGTGTTCCTCCATGTTGTTTCCCATTTTTCTGCATTTGTTGATGTACTGCGCATGTGTATGGGACTTGCATTCTCACATTTGCATAGTGCATCGGTGCTGCTCAGTAGAAGGAACAGAGAAAAAGAATCTCCATTGCGTTTTTTTTTCCAGTGCAAGGCAAAAATATGGACATTCTCCAGAAATCTGGACAGTTCAAAAGTACGACAGCCTGCAGAGACAGTGCAGAAATACAAGGAAAATCAGGTACGTTTCTGAGTTTTCTTGTATTTGATCTGTACTCCATACATACCTCTCAACCTTTTAACTCAAAAAATCTGGACAAAGGCCCAAAAATAGGGGCAGATTGTAAATATTGTTCTTGTAAACTTAGCTGCTAGAATAACAGGATTTGTGTTAATATGCATTGTCTCAAGGTGTGAAGTCTGATACTCAAATATGTCATTATTTAGCGATTTCAATCCTTAGTGATTTTTTGAGGGTTGGGAGGGTGGCCTAATAGTTAAGGTGTTTGCCTTACAAACACAAGGTGCAGGGTTTGAGTCTCACAAGAGATAATTGGCTAGGCTTAAAATGGCTCGCAATGGCAGTTAGCTTAGTACTAATCTATGAATCTGTGAATCTATGAGGAGCAAACCAAAAATAGAAGGCAAAAATCTGGACATGCTGTGAAAATCTGGACAGTTGAAATGTATGCCTAGTATATATCAGTGGGAAAAGTCTGTCTGCTCAGTAGTAATTTAGAGTCTGGACTGCTCAGTAGTAATTTAGAGTCTGGACTTTTTTCTATTGGTATATGCTCGATTTCCAACAGGCACTCTTGTTGGTCTTTCCAGTGTGCATATTTTTGAATAATGATGACCTGTCATTGTTTAAGCAATAACTGATGATGTGAAGTGGTATATTGAAGATTTTACCCATGGTTGGTGTGGGTTAATCATGAGGGCGAAGCCCAAGTGATTAAATAAAGCCAACCGTGGGTAAATTTCAATGTATCACAACCACAGAGCCGGTTATTGCTATTATACAATGACATTATTTAAGAAGAAAAAAATACTTTTCTTAATGTCTTTGTATAACTGATTAAATAAAGCCAGCCGTCGGTAAATTTCAGTATACCATAATCACGGAGTCAATTATTGCTATTATACAATGACATTATTTAAGAAAAAAAATACTTCCTTTTCTTAAATAATGTCTTTGTGTATAACAGATTAAATAAAGCCAGCTGTGGGTAAATTTCAATATATCACAACCACGGAGTCGGTTATTGCTATTATACAATGACATTATTTAAGAAAAAAAGCTTACTTTTCTTAAATAATGTCTTTGTATAACGGTGCTGTACTGTTCTTCTGCGGCTAGTGGTATCCTGCTGCCTTGTTTTGATGTACTGCGCATGTGTATGGGACTTGCGTTCACACGCATACCCAGTACATCAATGCTTTGAAAAGGAAACAATGGAGAAAGGAAAGTCTCTGTTGCTCCATTTTTGTTTTCCTTTTTTTTTTAATTAAAAAAAAAAGTTTGGGCTACATTGGGGATAGGAGAGAGAGAGAGAGAATGGTGGAAATGCAAAGAAAATCAAGTACGTGTCTTTAGTTTTAAGTAACATACCTGATTTCTTTTGTATTTTCTCCATGCCGCCTCTCTGGTATGTCCGGATTATAGATTTTTTTTTACTGTTTGTTAAAAAATGAATCAATAAAAGTTATGGAATATACGAATGGAAAGAAGTCCAGGTGACCGGACCTTTTTCCGTTGGTATATTCTGGGATTTACAATGGGCACGCTGGTTGGGCTGGTCAATCAGCATGCTCGGTTTTGAATATTAATGGCCAGTCATTGTATAATTACTCTTTCATATCATCTTCATCCAGACCATGATTGTAGCAGACATATTTTACTCAAATGACAAAGCGTAACTGTAATGCCCCCATCTAGAGAAGCAGTCCCACAACATAACACCACAAATTGTAATCTGAAGCAATATGTTGAACTATAACTATAATCCTTAAGCCACATGGAAAATTACAATTTATGTATACTGGCATTTACACAATAGTAGTAGTACAGAAATACTATTTTGCAGTATAAAAAGAAATAACCTTGCCTCCCACCTCCCTGATGCAAATGAATTTTAATAAAAATTACAACATAACATTAATGAACTTAAGATGCTGACACACCTTTTAATAACTTTGTCAAACAGAATTGTATGTAAGACTTTTTTTTTTCCAAGACACAAAGTGAACAGTTTAGCTACATTATAATCTCAAAAAGACATGCATTTCAGGGACGGCAGTTTAGACTACAAATATATCCTTCATTTTGTAGTGTGCTATTTTATACACTAAACATATTTTCCTCTTTGCTGCTATGCCATTATCACACCTCTTAGGGCACGTGTATGTTGGCATGTCTGTTGTGTTGGTGCTGTGCTGGACCTAACTTCTCAGCTCTTTCTGATGCGACTTTAAGAAGGTGCTGCAAGTTAGCAGGCACTCTGCACACACAAGCCACAGGCATATGCAGCACTGTAAATTCATCTGGAAGCAGCAGTAGCACAAAAATTCAAGTTCAGAATTCAGAGAAGGGGGGTGCCAGCAGGAAGAGACCACCACAACAGGCTTGCCCTAGGCACTCACAAACTCTGATCTCTTCTGGCTTCCTTTCACTCTTAATGTCAGTGCTCCAGCCTCAAGCATGGAATGGCAATCTGGTCATGAGTAACATGACTTGTAGTCCACACCTGAATCTTCAAAGCCCAAAGAAGTTAAAGATCTAATCAGATTGTTCACTAGGCAACAATATCAGCTCCGAGTCATTTCTTAGTCTTCTCTGTCAATGCCAGTTTATACAGTAAAGTGTTCACTAGGCAGCAAGATCAGCTCAGAGTCATTTCCTAGTCCCCTCTGTCAATGCCAGTTTATACAGTAAAGTGTTCACTAGGCAGAGTCATTTCCTAGTCTTCTTTAAAAATGCCAGTTTATACAGTACTGGCTATTAAAGTGATTGTGGGCTTCCAAATGCACTCTGCTGTTGGTCCGTTGATTCTGTTTGGATTGATTGAGCTGCTTTCTTCTGGCTTTTGTTGAACTTTATCCAGCTTACAGGTTACCATAATGTATTTCTGACACCTGTATGATTTCAACCTCAATTACTCTGTGATTAAGGTGCATAAGTTGGCCATTTCTCTGAATTGTGATGCTGTGAAGGACATGACATGACCCAGTACTGGTTGGTTAAGTAGCTGCTTAAAGGAATTCTGTGAACTCCTCCTATGAGACTTGAACTCTGATCAACAAGCTTTTCTGTCTACTGTTTGATTGTGCAGACTTGGCTGTGTTGAAGTTCACTTCTTTGAAAGCTTTTCTCCTTAGAGTTCCCTATGGAGGTGATGACCACATCTGTGTGTGTGTTTATTTATTTTTAATTATATGACTTGGGTGGCCTTTAGGACTAACCCATTCCTGAAACTAAATTCCAGGGTGTCCCTGAATCAGTCCACCCAGCTCCCTGTTTCCTTTATGAAGGTCAAAAAAAAAAGTTGGAGCGGGGACCATACTTCCCTTGTTGTCCACTGACAGGTCAGATGTTACCTAAAAGAGGTGCCACAGGTTCAGGAAAACATAAGAGCTGATCTCCATTTTTCTCTGAGGGGGGGGTGCTCAAGTCGCCAAGAAACTACTTTTGCTATCTGCATTACTCTTTACCACCTTACCATCAAATGTATAACTATCCACTGGTAAATGCTATGGTCAAAGTGGAGTCCACTAGAGGAATATCCTCCTTTGGGCACTTGTGCAGTGGCGACGTCATCTTTGATGCCCGCCTTTATTAAGCATTATTATTCTGTCTTGCAATCAAGGAGTCAGGCCTGCATTGGTACAGGTGTACTTTGATTCAGGCTTCTGAGCCATGCTTTATAATGCACTCCGGCTACTTCGAAAGTGGTACTTGCTGTTAGAGATTCAAGCCAGCCATAGCACATATTGAGGAGGGCCCTTGATATTAGATATAATGTACTGCCCTTAATGTGTTGGTTGTTTCACAAGAATGCCTTCCCTTGATAGGCTATCATCCTGTGGGATAGCTTGATACTCCATTAATCTGCAGTTGTTGGAATTCCTTATGTTTGCATAATACTTAATGATGTAGGTTTCAAATGGCATTTTGTGATTTGCGGGAATATGTTGGTTAGTGGCTAGGAATGCAACTGGCAAGCTTGGTGGGACACGCATATGCATTTATGTGGAATTTGGTGTCTTGGCACTCCTCCACTCTAGCAAGTTTTTTGAAGATCCCACTTTACAGGACTCTTGCACATTTTTGCATTTATTATTGTAGATCAGTTTATACTGTAAAAATGTGACCGGTTAGAATAGATGATCTGAAGTAGTTGACTTCATTCATTCTGCACATATGGGTATACAGATCCGATTCGGATCCGAGCTGGCAAAACTTTTCAAGCATCAGCTCCAAGCTCCTCCCTTACCTATATTACATCACTTCCTCCTATCTAGCCCCAGATCTCGTTTGCCGCTCTAAGAGTCAGCATCGTGGTCTCTGAGCTCTAAGCAAGGTGGTAAGGTTTTTTTGGTCTTTTTGTGATAGTTGAGTGTGAATACCTTTCCCTTTTTTTCCTCCCTTCGCGTTTGATCATCGTGTTAGTTGTAAAAAAAAAAAAAAAAAAAAAAAGTTATAAGTGTTTTTGTTTGTGATACTGGTTTCCCGCCTAGGCCCAATCCCTGTTTAAGTGTGTGTGTGAATGGGCCGTTAGGGCTTTTACTGATTCTACTATGGCTGAACAGCCTAAGGTTCTCTTTAAGAAGTGCACAGAGTGTGGTCACAAGCTCTCACCAGCCGATGGCCACACTCTGTGTGTTCTATGTTTAGGGGTCACCCATCTGTCTGCATCTTGTGACATTTGTTCAGGCTTTAATCCTAGGGCTTTGAAGGATCGCCAGGCTAAGCTCGTGGCTAAGGGTCTGCTACCAGCTTCTGCCCTAGAGTCTGCCTCAGTTTCGTCACCAGCCAGTGACACTGTGCAGGCAGCGACTCAACCTCCTGACAGGCCTGCTTCATCGGAGTTGTCCCTGAGAGGTAGGGACAGAAGGGATAAGGAGAGGTGCCACAAGGAGAGGGACAGGCCCAGAAAAAGATCACTGGACAGGGAGTCTTTCTCCAGCCCCTCTTCAAAGGCACCCAGGTCTCATTCTCCTCGGCTCTACTCTCCCCGTTTCTAGCCAGAGCTGATGGAGCCATAGGAGCCGAGGCACTCCCCTCAGATCCGGCCCAGACCCGAGTTGGTCACTTCCACCTGGTCGACTCGGAGTGTCTCTGACCTGGATATGGACAGGCTGATGAGGTTCATCCAGAACCAGATTCAGATGGGGGGGTCTTACCAGGGCCCTCTCCCATTGGAGAGGGTCCTCCTCCTTCAGCTATGTTCCACCCTATTGCTCCTTCCCCGATCCAACCCGACGCTTCGGGGTTCTCGGGTCCGAGACCTTTCGGTGCTGTTGGGTTGGCGCCGATGGTTCTTGTTTCCTCAATGCCGGCCATCACCTTCAGTTCCTCGGATCCGGTCTCGGATCCAGGAGACTCTCGGAGCCGTGGTCGGGGGGTCGGACCTGAGGGTCGAGATCTTGCTCTTTCGGATCCCATCCTTGGTGCCCGGACTACCCCTCCGTTGGCTCCGATCCCTGCTTCGGTGCGGGGAGAACTTCTTCCTTGCATTCTACGGAGGTGTGCTCTCCATTGGCGTTCGGGGCAGTGGAAAGGGTTCTCTCCCAGGGGTTGAGACCACAGCTTACCTACTCTGATCCTACACGGACCCCTCTGATTTTGGATTCTGCTCCCATTACCCTCTCTTAGGGACAGCCCGTGCCAAAGCAACCCCAGGTTGTTCCCCTCAGGGAACCCCCTGAGGCTTACGACTCGTCTCCAGAAAATCCCACTGGAGAGGAACCTCGTAAGCGCAAGTGTAAGAGGAAGCACTTGGACTCCCCTGAGTCCATTACCACTAATAGGACTTGGATGAAGGAGCGGGTTCCCCCAGATCACCTACCGAGGGCGTCTCGTTTGGAGACATTATGGAGATCCTCCGCCAAAGAGGAGGTTGGTCAGCCCCCAAACCCTCTGCGGATGAGTCCGTATTCCTGGAGGCCTTTGGTGTGGGCCCATCTACTTCCTGGATCTCCCCTCCAGCGGACCCTTTGGTGGACCTCATCACCACTAGGGCATGAAAGGATCCGGACACCATAGAGCCTATACCCAAAAGGCCAGACAAAATTCTTTCCCCGCCGTCAGACAGGCAGGCATGGTCCAAAGGAGCACCGGTAGACGCTTTGATAGTTGCAGCTGCCACAAAGAAGGAACTGGCACAGGAGAGTTCCTCGGTTCATCCACCAGACAAAGAGTCCAGGTCGATGGATCGTTTTGGGAAGCGCATGTACTCGTCAGCGACATTTTCTATTCGTGCTCTGAATTACTTGGCAAATGTTATCCGACTGCAGCGAGACCTTATATTGGAACTAACTGAGTCGCCCCCGGAGTGTCTGTCGCAACAGGACAAGCAGTCTTTCACTGCGAAGATGACTACACTGAAATCGGTGACAAATACCTCTATGCGTCTCCTCTCTCATGCTACAGAGGGAGCCGCTAGAGCTGCTGGTACAGGCGTTGCCTTGAGGCGTCATGCCTGTATCAGGCTGTGTCAATTTGCAGGCCTCTTTAAGGCATATTTCATCACCGCCCCTGTCGATGGATTATCCCTCTTTGGGAAGACCGTACGTGACACACTAACCCAAAGTGAGAAGGACGGAAAGACTTTGTCAGCCGTCGGACTCCGCTTCTCTAACCCCCAGAGGTCCTATTTCAGGAACCAAAAGGTGCAAAAGAAGATGTGGTTCCTGAAATCACAGTCCTTTCGTGACACTCCGGAATATTCGTCCCCCAGAGGCAGAGGGAGACTAGAACGAAGCCGTCCCAGAGGCAGAGGGGGTCCCAGAAACTTTGGGTCTAGGGAACCTTTTTCTGACAGACCCGCACAGTAACCCTGAGGGGTTGCCCGGCTGCTCTGCTCTGGAGGCAGTCGGGGGAAGATTTTCCTTACATCCAGCGGCATGGTAGTCCATTACTGCAGACTGCTGGGTGTTAAACATCATATCGAGAGGATATTCTATCCCCTTCATTTCATGTCCCATAACTCCAGCATGCCTTCCAGATGTTCCACCCGCTCACAGGGAGGCTGCACCCTTAGAGGTTTCGAAGTTGCTACAAAAACGAGCCATTGAGCCGGTCCCCCCAGATCAATCCGGATCAGGCATCTACTCCAGGTTCTTTTTAGTGCCAAAGAAGATGGAGGACCTCAGGCCCATTCTGGACCTGTCTATCCTCAACCTGTTGGTAGAGAAACAAAAATTCCAGATGGTCACTCTACAGTCCATTCTACCGTTTCTGAGAGAATGCGACTGGATGTGCTTGTTAGACCTCCAGGACGCTTACTATCACATCAAGGTCCACAGGAGCTCCAGGAGGTTTCTATGCTTCCAGCTTGGGGCCAGTCACTTTCAATTCAGAGCCGTACCCTCTGGTCTCACCACAGCCCCCAGGGTGTTCACCAAGGTTATGGCGGTCTTAGCGGCTCACCTGAGACTTCAGGGCATTCAGGTATTCCCCTATCTAGACGACTGGCTCTTCACTGCATCCACAAACCTCTCTTGTGTCAAGCCCTACACTACTTCCTCGGTCTGGCTCACAAGTTAGGCATCACGATCAGTATCAGCAAGTCCCACCTGACTCCGGTTCAGATCATAGACTTCATCGGGGCACTGTTGGATTCGAATTAGTCAAAGATTTTTTTTCACCCCGGAAAGGATAGAAAATCTCAGACTCCATGTATCGGCTATCTTGGATCACTCTGTAGTCACAGCAGCCGATGTTCTCAGGGCCCTGGGTTCGATGGCAGCCGCAATCTCTATCCTCCCTCTTGCACGTCTTCACATGAGAGTCCAGTGGAATCTAGCAGTTCAATGGTCCTGGCTAGACCTTCCGATGAATTTCCACATACGAATCAATCGGACATGCAGAACGTCACTCCAGTGGTGGCTTCAATCAGCAGACATTTTCGCGGGGTGCAGATTTCTAGCCCCTCCGGCTCAAGCCATGGTGACCACAGATGCTTCCCAGCTTGGGTGGGAGGGCACTTCCTGGGAAGGACGGTCCAGGACATGTGGTCCCCTCCAGAGACCAAGCTACACATCAATGTCCTGGAGATGAGGGCAGTGCTTTTAGTGTTGAGAGCCTTCCACCCTGTCCTACCTCTGGGGACGGTAGCCATTCAATCAGACAACATGTCTGTAGTCTGGTATATAAACAAACAGGGAGGGAACTGATCCTACCCCCTTTGTCGCGAGGCCATGAGGGTTTGGGAGTGGACAATATCCACCAGCCGGTTACTCATAGCAACACACATCCCGGGACGCTCCAACATTCTATCGGACAGTCTCAGCAGGGCAATCCTTCTGCCTTACGAGTGGTCTCTGAAACAATCAGTGGCGGAGAAGATCTTCCGTGTTTGGGGTCAACCTTGCTGCGATCTCTTTGCATCTCCTTCCAATGCGAAATGCAGCAACTTCTTCGCTCTGATCCCCCCTCCGGGGGATGTCCCCAGGGATGCTCTAGTCCATGCTTGGCCTCCTGGGCTACTGTATGCTTATCCCCCGTTACCTCTTATTCCCAGGTTCCTTCAGAGAGCTTGCCGGCTGCAGTGCAAAGTCATTCTCATAGCTCCCTTCTGGCCGCGTCAAGTGTGGTTTCCCTTCCTATGGTCTCACCTGTTGGCTCCTCCATGGACTCTAGATCCATGCCTGGATCTGATTTCTCACCCTTCGAGCTTGCCCCTGCCCAACCTGGACAGTCTCAAGCTGACAGCGTGGCTGCTCCAGTTCCCATGATCATCAGGACTCCTGGACTTTTGTCCCCTGTTAAGAATATTCTGGTAGCTTCGCTTAAAGCCTCCACTAGGAAACTCTACAATAGCAAGTGAAGACGTTTTTGCGTTTGGGCCTCTCAGCGCAATCTGAATCCGTTTACAGCCCCCGTTCCGGTCATACTGAATTTTCTGGCCGATCTTTTCTGATCAGACGCAAGTGCTTCTACCATCAAGGTTCAGCTGACTGCCATCTCTAATTTTCATGTGGGTGAAAATAAGGTTGCTCTGGCTTCTGCCAAATTGTGTAAAGCTTTCCTGAAGGGCACCTTTTTATTGCGACCACCAGTTAAAGAAACGGTGCCCCCCTGGGATCTGACTTTAGTCCTTCAGGCTTTGACCTCTCCCCCCTTCGAGCCAGCCGGTTCCGATGAAGTTTTTGTCGTGGATGACAGCCTTCTTGGTCGCCATCACGTCAGCCAAGAGAGTTTGAGTTGCAGGCCTTATCCTCCTTGCCCCCCTATTTGGTTTTCCACAAGGATAGGGTTTCGTTGCGTACGAACCCTTCCTTTCTTCCCAAGGTGTCCTCAGCAGCCAATATTAATCAGTCTATAAATTTGCCAGTCTTCTTCCCAAATTTCCAAAATAACTGTGGTGGTGGTGCTGCGGTAGCGTTGTCACCTCACAGTAAGATGGTGTCCTGTTCGATTCTCAGCTAAAGCGTCTTCTGTGTGGAGACATGCGTGAATGGGCGTACCTTCGTTGAAGGTTGTGTGTCAGGGCTGGCAACTCGGTACGTAAAAATCTACTGCCAATCATTAGTGGACCGGAGTTCTGCTGTGGCGACCCCTAACCGGGAAAAGCTGAAAGATGCAACAACAACAACTTCCCAAATTTCCAAAATAGAGGTGAATGTAAGCTTCATTTATTGGATGTCCATAGACAGCTTCGTTTTTACCTCCATAGGACTAAACCCTTCCTGAAGTCGGATCAATTGTTTGTCTCTTTTTCAAAACCATTTTTGGGCAAAGCAGTTTCAAAAAGTGTCCTTAGCAAGGTGGATCACTCTCTGTATTGCACAGGTTTATAAGGACAAAGGTTTATCTCCTCCTGGTGTATTGAAGGCTCATTCCACTAGAGCAATGGCCACTTCTGCAGCTTTCTGGTCAAGAGTTCCGTTAGACGATATCTGTGCGGCAGCGACTTGGGCCATTTTGCACACATTCATCTCTCATTATAAATTGGATCTTATTTCTAGAGGGAGAGCATCCTTTGGCTCTGCGGTGCTCAGAAATATCCTTCCATAAGGGCCTCCCAGGAATACTAGTAGCTGGGGGCTCTGTCCCATATGTGCAGAATGAATGAAGTCAACTACTTCAGATAAAGAAGTTATGTTCTTACCATAACGTTCCATCTGAGTAGTAGACTTCATTCTTCTGCACCTTCCCTCCCTCCATCCCCCTCACTCTTCAGGTTTTTCCTGTTTAGGATTGTGGTTATGTTGCCACTTAGTGTCAGCAAACTCGATCTGGGGCTAGATAGGAGCAAGTGATGTAATATAGGTGAGGGAGGAGCTTGGAGCTCGGAGCTGATGCTTGAAAGGTTTTGCCGGCTCGGATCCGAATCGGATCCGTATACCCATATGTGCAGAAGAATGAAGTCTACTACTCAGATGGAACGTTATGGTAAGAACATAACTTCTTTTTTATCATATTGCTCCGTTCTGTAGTAGCCTAAGCTATATGGGTTATGTCTTGCCAAAATTTAAGGGCTCCTTCAACATGCGCAAACAATTAGACAGCTTGAGCTGAGCTGATTAAAAGACCGAACTAGGCACCAAACCCTTTAGAGCTTACTGCCGCTGAAGAGAGCACTCCTTTGCAGATTTTCGTGGATCCAATGTTGGCTTGAGTTCCATGGCTGAGCAGATGGTTTCTCTTTTTGGGAGGGGGAGGACTTCCACATACCATTTTTATTGTTTAAACTTGCTTTCCTATTTAGGAAAGTATATTTTTAAGCCAGGAATATGCGTTTTTGACAGTCACATGACTTTATGTACTTATAAATGGGAGTGTACTTTTGTTTCCAACAATTTATTCTAAATTTTTTTTCTGTGGAGAAATTGTATTTAAATACTTTTTGGAGCTGATGACATGTATTAGAATGCTTTCCACTCTGCTGTAAGTGGGGAAAGTTGCAGTTTAAAATTTACTGTCTTGTGCTGCTTAGTTTGCCTATGAGAAAGCACTATTTTGGCTTGACCATGGAATAGCCTACTGGTCCTGTGGTCTGTCATCCTTCCAGTCACAAAAAAAAAAAAAAAAAGTTAACAGCTTTTGCCACCTCAGCAGGCTTATCAATTTGACTCATCCACAGGTGAGCGACTCTGCTGTGGCCAAAGTTGGATCCTGTGGCAACTTCTCTTGTTTTTTTTTTTTTTTCTGTGATCCGTCTGGTGTTGTTCATGCAGCCACTGTGGACTGGGGTTATATACGTCTTCTGTGGCAGCTGGAGTCCCCTCAGTGGGCAAGGGAGAGCCACTCTTGTCAGCCTTTGGGAGAAGGGTCAGAGACAGAGCCCTTGCTTAGCCATAATGTTGTGCTGATGCCACTAATAATCCTATTTTCCCCAAATGTCCTGTCAAAAAGAAACATTAAGCAAAGCATTTGTCTTCTCCTGCATCAGTTTCACTCGACAGGAGTGGTTTTAAGTCTGGCTCAGGGTTTTATACAGGCTGTTGCTCTTGAATATTGGGTGGTTTCTGGTAAAAGAAAAAGTGATTCCTCTTTTCCTGAAGAGATTTGTAATATAGTATGGAAGGTGCTGACAGTCCTCCCTCAAATTTCTGATTCAGACTCTTAGAAGAACAGGTTATTTGAATCTCCCTGTCAGGGATTCCCTTTCTCCGAGACCATTTCCAGAATGTGCCAGTGTTTTCAGTGGGAGAACACTGAGGTTTCTCCGTCCTTCAGAAAATTACTAGGAGCTGTTACATCTGGAATTTGCAGAATCTCGTCTCGTACCCCCAGTGCTGTCAACATTGGAGGATTCATTTGTCACAGCCTGTGGTTTCCTTGACAGCCAGTCCGCTGCACCCAAGTCTTTCAAATCTCATCCCAGACCTGGCCTAGCAACTTTAGCTTTAGTTAATACAGATACTCCAAAACATTTTGGTAATTCTAATCCTTCCCCTTCCAACAAGGACAGTAAAACAATCGATAAGTTTGGGGAAAAATGTGATGTTAAGTTGTCAATCTCGCCTTCATTCTTGCTTGATGGGTTCGGAGCCGATCCTCGGCTCCGACTCGGCACTTGCTTTAGCTCGAGAACTCCTTTTACCAGCTCGAGGCAGCCCCATATCCCATGATGCAAGGCGGTAAGTACCCAGATCTCGCTTGTCGCCGCTTAGGAGGTCTTCTTTTACCAGCTC
This sequence comes from Protopterus annectens, assembly GCF_019279795.1. Lineage (NCBI taxonomy): Eukaryota > Metazoa > Chordata > Ceratodontiformes > Protopteridae > Protopterus > Protopterus annectens. The sequence continues at coordinate 514,306,064 of NC_056726.1, read as the reverse complement.
CTGGTAAGTTGTTCACATTTGTGATTTTTCAAGCCCCTTTTTAGTCTAAAACTAATTTTTTGATAGTTTAAGTTTATTTTTCTACCCTTTCTGACAGAAATTCCCTGTCTCTCTTAATTTTTTGTTAGTCAATTTTCCCTATCCCATCCCCCCCCTGTTAGGGTGTGTGTGTCGGTGTTTTATAGAATACCTCTTGGTATTTTGTTTAATTTAATTTTGACTGGTGTGTCTGTGTGTTGTGTTTTTTCGGCACCATGTCAAAGGAGAGGGTCTCAGGTTTTAAGAAGTGTGACTCGTGCTGTCAGAAGATGTCTCTGACAGACGGTCACACTTCTTGCCTGTATTGTCTGGGCCCTCTTCACCTGCAGGACTCCTGTGCTATTTGTCACTCCTTTAGCCAGAGAGTCCTGCAGGAGAGACGTAACAAGTTGATTCTTAGGGGCCTTCTTGCCGAGGGCTCTCCGGCTAAGTCGGCTCCACCAAAATCAACAAAACCTGCCAAGGCCCAGGCTTCTGTATCTAAGCCTGCGGCCTCGCTCCCACTCGCATTTCGAGTCGAGATCGCTCCGCTGGAGCCGATTCTGGCTTGACAGCTTCGGCACCGATGGCTATCGGTGCCGAATCTCATTGTCCACTTCGGCGTCGGCCCGATCGGTTCCGACACCCATGTGGTAGGCATCGGTGTCGGCTCCGATCGGCTCCGACACCGCTACTTTGGTGGCTGTATCGGCTCCGGCTGGAGCCGATATCGGTGGCGCTCTGTCGGCTCCGAAGTCGGCCGACAGGATCTATAGTATCGGCTCGATGGCTCATTCCAGGAAGAGGTCGAGGTCTCCTTCCATGGAGCCGATACTTTCGCCCGGCTTCACCTCTTCTATCGGAACGGAGCCATCGGAGCCGATCTTCAAGGTCATCCAGGTTGTCAGATCATGACCTAGAGAGAGTGGTCAGTAGATTACTCAAGTCACAGGTACTGGCCCAAATGTTACACAGTCCGTCTCAGCAGATTCACTGTTGGTCCACACCCCGTTACAGTTCCTCCTTCAACTCTACCCCAGAGCTTGGAGTTGGAGTCTTCGGCATGGTTACTGCTACGGCTGGAGGACGGATACCCCTTCTGTTCCTTCAGCCTCTACTCTTATCTCCTCTTCCTTAGAGGGATCTCGTGGTCGGGCTTCCATGGTCTCCTCCGAGGGGTGAGGGCATCGGACCCTTGTCCCAGCCCGCTTTTCCCCTTGGAGCCTCGGCCTTGGTGAGCTCGGCTCCGACATCTGCCTCGAGACTTCCCTTCGTGGTCCCTGAGTTCCTAGCTCTTCGAGCGGTTCTCTCGGACCTGCCTGGGAGGGAGCATTCGAGGTGATGAAGAGTGTACTGGCCACTGGTATCAGTCAGCAGTCTGTTCCCGTAGCTCCTCCCTCTGTAGTACCTGTTGACATCTCTGCCACTTCTCTTGCTACAGGACCCAGAGATCCTCCGCCTCAGGTTTCCCCATTGGGAATTTCCCCTCTTCCGAGGATTCTCCTGATGTTTCGGGAGATCCTCCTAGGAAGAGGACTTGTAAGAGGAAGCATGTAGACTCCCGAGTCTGTCACTGATACTGACTTTGATGAGTCAGAGGGATCCCCTAGATCCTCTCTGAGGATGTCTCCTTCTCAGACATCCTAGAACTTCTGAAACAGAGGGGAAACTGGCCCACCAACAATCCCTCTGAGGATGACTGACTATACCTAGAGGGGCTTGGATCTCGGCCCTCCACCTCCTGGGTGTCTCCGCCTTCGACCCCTTATGCAGGTTATTGCACCGAAGGCGTGGGCAGCTCCTGACTCTGTAGAGCCAGTCCCTAGGAGCCCTTCTAAATTTATCACTGCCCCTAGTGACAAACAATTCCTTCCCAAGGGTGTCCCCGCTGATGCCATGGTGCAGGTTTCCGCCACCAAAACCGAACTTGCAGATCCTTCCGTGCCCGCCCATCCTCCTAATAAGGACTCTAGGACCATGGATAGGTACGTAAGCGGATGTTTTCCTCAGCTGACCTTTGCTATGCGTTAAGCTGAATTACCTATGTCACTTCACCAGACTCCAAAGAGATATCCTGAAGGAGCTGGGAGAAGTAGTTCAGGATCCTACAGCTGCAGGGGCTCAAGAAAAGATTGCTTCGCAGCTAGGAACCCTCAATTCCATTGCTAACCTCCATGCTAATATCTTATGCTGCGGATGGAATAGTAGAGCCGCAGGCACAGGTGTGGCTCTTAGACGCCAAGCCTGGATGCGCTATGTGACTTTGCGGATCCCTTTAAGGCGCCCTTCACAAATTCTCCCTTTGATGGGTCAGCTTTGTTTGGCCCTCAGGTGAAGGAAACCTTGACCAGGTGTGAGCAGGACGGCAAGACTCTTTCTGCTGTTGGAGTCCGTTTTCCACCCTTCTAGGCCTTATCCCAAAGGACAGAAGGGTGGGAAGATGTGGTTCCGAAATCCCAAGGAGTCACGCCGATTCACGTGGTCAGTTTACCCCTAGAGACAGAGGGGGTAACAACAACAGACGCCTAGAGGCAGAGGGGTCCGAAGAACCAGGGAAACAGGGAGCCTCTCTCTGATAAGCCCTTTCAGCATCCCTGAGGTGTTGCCCGGCTGTCCCTCCTTGGAGGCAGTCGGGGGAAGATTATCACTGTACCCAGAAGCCTGGCATTCCCTCACTCAAGACAGATGGGTACAGTCGATCATATCCAAGGGTTACATAATTCCTTTTGAGGAAAGTCCCTTCCCCTCAAGTTCCTTTCCAGATGTACCACCCGGTCTAAGGGACATTGCAGAGTTAGAAATCGCAAAACTACTGCAAAAAAGAGCCATTCAGCCAGTTACAATAGACCATTCAGAGCCCGGAATCTACTCAAGGTTCTTTTTGGTCCTCAAAAAGACGGAGACTGGAGACCAATATTGATCTCAGCAGACTCAACAAGTCTGTCAGGAAGACAAGATTCCTAATGGTCACTCTTCAGTCAATTTCTGCCCTTCTTACAGAAGGACAACTGGATGTGCTCACTAGATCTTCAGGACGCTGCACTATCACATCAAAATTCACAGACGCCCAGGAGATTTCTCCGCCGGGCTGGGGTCCAGTCACTTCCAGTTCAGAGCCCTGCCCTTGGTCTCACTCACAGCCCCAGAGTGTTCACCAAATGCATGGCAGTGGTCACGGCTCACCTGAGACGCCAAGGATTCCAGGTGTTTCCGTGATCTCGACGACTGGCTCCTGTCAGCCACCACCAGGCATCAGCTTATACAAGCCAGGGATTACACAATAGACCTTTGTTCTCATTTAGGCATCTCAATCAACTCTAAAAGTCATCCTTATCGCCCTGCCAGTCTATTACCTTCATAGCGCTTAAACTTAGACACTGTTCGGATGTCAGCTAATTTTACAGAACAAAGAGTTTCAGACATTCAGACTCATAGTCAGGATCATTCTGGCCAGCAAGAAAGTACAGGCCAGAATGGTTCTAAAGGTATTAGGTCTCATGGCTGCGCCATTACTCTTCCTTCCCCTGGCTCGATTCCTACATGCCTCCCTTCAGTGGATGCTGTTCACACAGTGGTCATACCAGCAACTCCCTATGCCACCAGATTCTTTCACAAAAAGAAAAAAAAAAACTTTTTGGTGGCCCTTCAGGCAAAGGCAGGGCTTTTTTCCCTGTACCACTGCACCCCAAAGCCTTGATGGGTGGGGTCTTTCAGGGGGGGATTTCTCGTGGAACCCTTGAGTCCACCAAAAATGTCCCGGAGTGGGGAATCAACGGCCCAAACCCCCCCTTTCCCCGTGGGCAATTGCATCCCCAACCTTCTGTAGTTTTTAAAACAAAAACAGGGCGGAACCAAGGGTTTCCCCTACCCCCCTTTGGGTTTTGCCCCGAAAAGGGGAACCAGATTTTTGGCCCCCCTTTTTTTTTTGGCCCGATCCCCTCCTTCCCA
>NC_056726.1:514256190-514291190 GCF_019279795.1 Protopterus annectens | reverse complement strand
ACCATACCACTTTTCCGAAAGCCATCACTTCAGAAGCTGCTGTTCCTAAGTGTTCCACCCCACCAAATGTGTGTACACTCCTCAGGAGGTCCAGCCAGACCATGGAAGATCAGGAGTTTATTCAGGATTCTTTGTTTCCCAAAAAGGACAAAGACATCAGACCAATTCTGGATCTCAGCAGCCTAAACCTGTTCAATATGCAGGCTCCATTCAGAATGATCATCGTGTCAGTGATTTTTGCCATCTCATGGCAAATAACTGGATGTTCTGTAGACCTTCACGATGCTTACAATGACATAAAGATCACAAGAGTCCAGGAGTTTTCTGTACTTTTGGGTAGAGGCAGCCATTACCTGTTCAGAGCTTTGCCCTTTGGACTCCTCTCAGGCCCCCCCCCCCCAAGGTGTTCCAGTGTATGGCAGTATTTCCAGCCCATATGCAGCTACAAGACATCTGTATGTTCAGATACCTAGACATTTTGCTCCTAGTGGTATCAGAGTCCTTACTAATAGTCAGGGCCTACTTTTTGCATGTCTAAAATTCCTTGGGAATCTTCAAAACCTATCAGAAGTCCTGGCTTCAACCCTGACATCAGATTACTTTTGTCAGATGCAATCTAGATACAACTTCATGTCAAGTGTCTTGTAACCCAGAAAGACTGTCCTCCCTTCAATGGCCAGTTAGAATCCTATTAGAACCTTCCTTGGTGCTGGTCCTGATTTCTGGGCCTCATGGCAGTCATATTTACTATAGTCCATTACTCCAGGTTTCACATGAGTATTTTTCAGTGGATGCTATCCACACAGTGTCATAACTAGCACATTCCCTTTCATCCGTCTTTCTTTTGACTCCATCATGCAGGAAACATTTAAACTGGTGGCTGACATCCTCTTCTCTTCAGAGAAGAGGACCATTTGTTCTGCCTTCTTACAGTGTAGTACGAACTGTGGACACCTCTTCTCTGAGATGTGGGGTGGTGTCACGTGGAGTGGAGGATGGTCCAAGGAGTTTGTATCTATTCAGAGACCAGCCTTCACATCAATATTTTGGAAATGACGGAGTCTTATCGTTGCAGGAATTTGAGGACCTCTTGCCCTTGGAAGTGATAGCTATACAAACAGACAGCATATTGGTTGTCTGGTGCATCAACAAATGAGGAGGAACCAGACAAATCAGCATGCTTTACCTCCTCCTTTGCAGCGAGACCATGAGAGTATGGCAATGGGCTTTGCATTCAGGTTGTCTTCCTGCAAGAACAAACATTCATAAAAATCCAACTAGCTTGTAGACAGGCTCAGCAGGTCTAGCCTATAACCACACAAGTGGTAGTCTTTCAATTTGACAGACAGCTGCTCAAGAGATTTTCAGTCACTGAGGCTGCCCTTTCTGTGATTTATTTGCTTCACCTTCCAACACAAGTGCAGAAGTTGGTTCAGCCTAATTCTCAGAGGGACAGTCACCCAGGGATTCCCTAGCTTGCAAATGGCCCCCAGTCTATTTTACAGCCCCTCCCTTCCCCTAATACAGTTTTCTAAAGAAGGCATCAGCTCTCATATCTCTGGCAATTCTCATTTTGCTCCATTCTGGCCAATCACATTTGGTTTTCTCTGCTCAGGTCTCATTGATGATGATCCCGTAGCTTCTAGATCCACATCCAGATCATTCATCTCACCTCTCACTCAGACCTTTACAACCTTAAGCTAACCACGTGGTTTCTGCTGTTTCCCTAATGGCCAGATACTTCCCTCATATTGAACATAACCAACATTTTTGCCTCCTTCTCAGAAACAATCTACTCAAAAGATTTAAAAGAGTAAATGGAAGCATTTCTCTTTCTGAGCCAACAATTAAGGATTTGATTCTATTTCTTTTCGACTGCAGATTTCTTACAATTCCTGTCTTCATTGCTCGAAGCAGGCTTTGTCTACTTTAATGTCAGAGACATTAAAGTCCTAGTTGGCTTTATCTGCAATTACCATTCCAAAACAATGCCTTGGCCTGTCATAAATATGCAAGGCCTTCCTCAAAGGAATGTTTCTTCATCCTTCCAATAAATACCCTACTGTGTTCTGGTATTTGAATTTAGTCCTGGAATCACTAACAAAGCCTGCTTACCCTTTTATTCCCAAGGTGGATTTCAGAAATAATATTAACCAGTCTATCAACCTTCCAGTGTTTTCAAATTATTGCAATAAGAGTATCTGCTGTACACTGTAGATGTCCAACTTAGATTCTGCTTACACCGAACCAAAACCTTCAGAAAGGATACCAGGTTGTTTGCCTTATTTGCTCCTAACCAATTGGGCTCCAAAGTTTCTAAGCAAACACTGTCCAGGTGGTTGTCATATTGTCTCTCTTGTCTATTGTACCAAACACATTTTATAAGAGAAGAGATTGAGACTGTGGATTTTTATGCCCCCATTGGACTTATAAATGTGCAGTAGGTCTGATAAGATGCTGTTGATTCTCTGTACACGAGGTAGAGAACCCCTCACTTGCCTGTATGAGACCGGGAAGGAGGATAAGGCTTTGAGACAGTTTGCATAGATTTCATGATTTAGGACCTTGATTTTCTTAGAAAGCATTATGGGCATCCATCTGTCCAGTACAACATCCCTCCGTCCATCACCCAAATTGTCATCTTTAGGTTTTTACAGAATTTTCATTGCTGTTCTCTTATTACAGGTGGTCACTAGGCATCAACCTCAATCTGAAGAGGAAGCTCACAAGGGATTGTGGGAAGCTATGCAAGGGCTTAAGGTTCTAGAGTACTAGCTAATTGCTGGATCGGATCTGAAGAATGTCTCGGTACCCATCTGTCATATTGGAATAGATATGAATGAAAAGTATTCAGCCTTATGTTAAGTACTTAATTTCCGTTTCTCTCACATAGTGCTAGCAGTACCTTTATAAGCTGGAAGCATCAACATTAGTCCCCTGACCAACACAAACCTAATATGCTATTCTTTGGTAATATTAAGACATTTCTGATTTTATAGAGTTTATTGATGTTTGTAATATAAAATGCTTATTTTTAAGAGTCTACTACTTTCAAAAATATCTGCAGTTAGAGGCTTTGTACTTTGCTAAGATCCAAATCTGTCGCTTTCATGTTTGAAGATTTCCTGACTTATACCATACCTGCATCTTTCTAATGAAAATGAGTCATGTGGACAATAGAAGGCGCACCAGAGGATGGAAGAACACAGAGAGACAAAGTTGAGTCAAAGGGCACAAGATGCTGCATGGCATTTTGATTTGGGGCATTGGGAGAGGAGGGAGTTGATGCAGAGTTTGCAAAAGGTACTGATATTTATAGAGTATGTGAAAAAAACATTTAGGGATACTCTCTGCATGAGAAGAAATATTTGAAGGGAATAGAAAGAAGAAAGGAGCATTTGGAGAAGAGAAAATGAGAGGAATCTGAGGAGATGAGTTGTTGGGTAGAGGAGAGGAAGGCAAAGAGAAAAATGACAATAGTAGGAGCAAAGCGGAGGCAACTGTTGTTTGAGGGAAGGAAAGGATCAGAAAAGACAGTTAACCCAGGGGTAAGGAGAAAGTATGATGGAGACTTGAATTAATAAAGAGATGAATAAGGCAGATGGAGGCAGCTGGAGGTGTTGTAAGACAGCACAGTGGATTTAAATGTTGAGGGGGCAAAGAAGTGGGGCCAGGAAGGATGAAAAAGGACATGGTGCATGCAGGACCATTGGAAGGGAGGTCTCTGATAGGAGTTTGAGTATCTTATGGAATAATGTGGGGTTAAATTGAAGAGAGAAATGAAAATGTGTCTAATACTTGGTGCTGTATCCACTTCTGAGAAGAATTAATTTAGCTTCTTAGTCTTGTGGAATGTCAAGGAAACCCAGGAGAAGTGTAATAGGTCTGGTATTTATACAAGGAAAGGCAGAGGTTTTGTGAAATGTTTGTTAGTAAAATCAGACATTCATGGTAGAGTGAATAAAATTATGCTTCTATAATGATCCTTACAGCTATAATTATTGATCTGGAACTCTTCAGGATACTCAGTTTACCTAACAGTAATAGCATTGCTGTAAACCCTTTTGCACCAAATCAAAGTGGTTTGCTGCAGCCTTGTACATCCTAGCATTAGCACAGAGGGAGTGTGTCATTTGTCATGTTAACCAAAAAAGTACATTGCCTTGTAGGCAAGAGGTCTACAGTAGGGAATAGAAAAGAACACAACACAGCCCAAAGTGGTTCTAAAAGACCAAATAAAACTGCAATAACCACTCTGTAGACCTCCATACTGTGCATATGCAAAACAGCCAAATATAATCCAAGTTGGCCAGTAGTCCAAACAAACTTTATTAAATCCAAAATGTAAATCCTAGTCAAGCGCTTTTGTCCCCGATTACACCATATGGGACTTCATCAGAACAACTAATACATTATTTCACATCCATTTTATAGTTAACCCTTCAATTAACTCATTAATTTCAATAGTCAACGAATTACTTCAATAAAATCTCCTCCCTGTAAAACACAAAAATGCTTAAGCAAATACTCACTCGCATAATGTCAAACTATTTAAATTCTAAATATGTACACCCAGAAATATATATTTTTAAATAAATAATGCACAAAAATGTTAAATATTAAACAGTATTTAAAAAACATTTTTAAAAAATAATATATACATTGCACTGATTACTCGTACAGTATGCAAACCCATTACTTTTCATTAAAAAACACAAGAATAAAAAAAAAAAACTGGTCTAAAAATATCTTCACCAAAAAACTAACATTAACATTTTCTTTTGTATATATTTATTTGTTTAAACTAATGTTGTAAGTTTGGACTTACAATACTAAGGTCCTCTTTTAAGTATAGGGAGCATTGATAAACATTCATTAATACCTGGGGGATTTGTTGCATTTAATCTTATTTGCCATTTTGTTTCTTTTAATTCTAATACTAATTCCCGCCACCCCCCTCTTTTTTTTCTACTACATCTAATATGCCAAACTTAAAATTAAAAAACTCCTGGCATTCTGTACTATGTCTAAAAAAGGCATTATTCACATTCACTTTCTTCAACCATACTTACAGTACCAGGTCCTATCCAACATCTTGTTCAGTCTATCAACATCTCAACCCCAGGCACATTAGCTCTAGATCCAAACACTACCGCAAACTAATAAACAAATTCCTGAAGTTCATCAGCAAGTATAGACTTAACCTAATACTTGGTGGTGATATTCACCCCAACCCTGGCCCACCCACTTCAGATACACATACCCCTCTCTACTTGCAATCTAAGCTACAAATCTACAATTAATAGGCCAACCAACTCTCTCCTAGCCTGTCATCTCAATATTAGAAGCATTAATAACAAGGTACATGAATTGCATGCACTTCTGGATGTCCACTCCCCTGAGATTCTCTGTTTATCTGAAACCTGGTTAAAACCTAACACTACAGACAATGAAGTGTTACTACCTGGGTACAACATACACAGGCTAGATCGTGCTTCGAGGAAGGGGGTGGGGTAGCTGTACTCTATAAATCTGAGTTGAATGTCACCATAGATGTAATACAACCACCTCAGATTAATAACTCAGAGATTCTTGCCACCAAATTGCAACTTAATAAAAATAAATGCATTAATATCATCTGTATGTACATTCCCCCAGGTAACAATATATCTACACTTGAGGATATCTTGCACTGGCTATCATGTCACTACTCCCAAGAAACCCTACTACTTGGAGACTTTAACATAGACTGGGGCATCTGTTCCTCAGAATCCCCAACCAACCATATTAACCTGCATGCATTTACACAAATCATATCCACCCCTACCAGGATAGGTACACCCAACCAAAAAGAAAGCATACTTGACTGGGTACTCATAAATACTCACCCCCAACTGTACACCTGGTACCCTCCCTGATGGCCTAAGCGATCACCTTCTCACATATGTAATTAAGCACAAAGCCATTAATTCCCAACAACCCTTACTCAGAAAGGTTAGAAACAATAAAAACTTTGACCCTGCCAAATTCCAACAAGAACTAAACTCGTGTAATTGGTCTATTATAAAACACCTCCCCTTAGAGGAAGCAGTAGCATAATTTAACAACAAATTCCTTGAGATCTTTGATTTGCATGCACCTGTTAGTTCAAAGAGAACAAAGGCAAAAACTGCGCCATGGCTTTCTAAAGAGTCTAAACTCAAAATTACCCTTAGAAACAAAGCATGGGCTTTATGGCATTCTTTTAAAGACCCCCAAGATCACATTAAATACAGGCAATCCAGGAATGAAACTAAAAAATCCATTTTACAAGACAAAAAACAATACTACTGTAATTTACAAACAGTAAATCAAAATAACCCTCAAGTTTTGGGCAGGTCTAAATAATCTACTACATCCTGGACAAACTTCAACCCCAATCCCTGCTGCTACTATTGCTAAAACCCCTGAAGATGTTTCTGACAGTTTTAACTGATTCTTTACTGAGACAATTCAAGCCCTAGCTAGCCAACTACTTCCTAGCTCCCCTGGTCCTGAAAGTAGCACCCCTAGAAACCTACTCACATTCAGCTTCCAACCAGTTGCCACTTCACTTATCTGTACCTTGATCAAAAAATTAAAACCCACTACACCTTCTGCTGATCAACTCCCTGTCGAGTACCTATAAAAATCAGCTGATGCTATTGCTTACCCCGTCTCAATACTAATAAATCGAACCATAGTATAAGCCAAAATTCCTACCATCTGGAAAATATCCTATGTAATCCCACTTCACAAAGGAGGCAGCTGTACTGAATTCTCCAATTATAGGCCAATAGCTATACTATCTCCACTTGCAATGATTATGGAAAAATGTATTCATAGACAACTCATGCATGCACCACCTAATCCAGAATCACCTTATGGCAGACACTCAGCATGGCTTCCGTCCTCATCACAGCACTGCTTCAGCCCTCCTAGCCTTTACCAACACCATAAACCATAATCACAACAATAATTATATATCCTCAGCCCTCTTCCTGGGTCTTTCCAAGGCATTCAATATGGTTGATCACCAACTTTTAATCCACACCCTGAAAACATTCTGTCTAGATACTAGAGCCCTTCAATGGTTTCAGTCCTACCTGAATGGTCGACAGCAGGCTGTCCTCTGGCAGAACAAACTCACTAACCTTCTACCTAACAACCTTGGAGTACCACAAGGCTCTATACTAGGGCCCTTGCCGTTCTCCATCTTCATTAACAACCTTTGTACTGTCATCCCAAAAGTCAGCTGTATCCAATATGCTGATGAGTCTACTCTGATTTGCTCGGCCACATCTCCAGTAGAGTTATGGTCAGCTACCCAGACCACCTTTAATACAATAGAAAACTGGCTGTCTGATCCTAAATCCCAAAAAAACTAAAATGCTGTTATTTTCATTCACACGTAGGTCTACCGCTTTCACCTTTGCCAAAAATTCAAATGATGGCACAATAATCTCTCCTGACCCCTCTACAAAACTATTAGGTGTCATCATAGATAACAATCTAAAATTCGACCTACATGTTAACCAAACTATCAAAACCATCAATAAAAAACTAGGGTCACGTTACAGAATAAAAGCCTTCCTAACCACTCCAGCTAAAATTGACATAGCTCACTCTCGCCTTCTTTCAACCCTTCTGTATGCATCCCCTCTACTCTCGAATTTAAACAAGACTGTCCTTAAACTCTCAATTTGCTACAACCACATTGCCAAGTTTGCACTGGGCTGCCTTTTAGGACACATCATTGCATCAATCTAAATCACCTTGGGTGGCTTGAACTACCCAGCCTAATCCAGTATAACCAACTGATTATGGCCTATAAAATCCTCTATAATCCGGACAATACTCCTGCACTTAGAAATATTATCACCCCCTATAACAATCCTAGACCACTTCGATCCTCTAACAAGCTACTATTTCAGACTAGCAAAATTAATAACACAGCCGGTGACTCTCTCTTTGCAAACTCTGTAAGTAGATCCTGGAACTCTCTTCCAGCTGATATTACCTTACTTTCCACCTTAGGTCAATTTAAAACTAGACTCAAACAACATTTGTCACTTAACTGGCTATGTCAATGTATCAAGCCTGGCTAACTTTCTCTAGAATGTGTAAAAATCTGTTAACCAGCTTACTGTGTAATTTAATTTAATACTAACTTATGCTCGGGATTAACTCTAACCGGTGGAACGTGTTTAACTTGCTTACTTATGTAATCTCTGTAAACAATCTGTGTGTAATATGTAATGCTGGTATTATGTAATGCTGTATCTGCTTACCCTTGGAGCTTTTCTCCCCGGACCTCCGCTGAAAATGGACATGCATCTAGTCGGACTATCCCAGTCAACAAATGTAAAATAAATTAAAAAATAAAATAAAAATAAAATAAAAATAAAATATATATGTTTGTATGTTCTTTCTTAATTGTCTTTCTGTCTTGCCAAAATAATAGTACCCACAAGACTCGCACACTGCAATATAAACTATCCCCCTGGTGTTACATTTCCCTTTACCAAGTTAATCTGAAAGGGTATCCCATTAAGGATTAAAACTTGTTCATTTAAAATGTAAGAACATTGCCTACATGCTCCACACCTCTTAGTTCGGATTCATATCACGGTATCGAAATCCAATAACGTTGAATGTCGCACCATATTGAGCGAACGCTAAAAATAGTAAAGCTGTAGAACATCGAATTCTTTCCTAGGGAAAGAATTTGATTGTCCGTTTCTGTGGCTTTGCTATTTTTAGCACTGTGGTGGAAAGTTACAGGGGTTCAGGTAAGTGTGTGATTGTGTGGACATTAGGTTTAGGGCATGGGTTACGTGATTTAGGTTTAGGGCGCTGGTGAGGTGAGTGTTCGATAGTGACGGACCTTAGGGTTAGGGTTGTGTTAAGGTAAGTGGATAGATATTAGTGTTTGTATAGTTTAGTGTAGGGTTAGATGTATGATTTTAAGTGTGTGTGTGTGGATTGCTGTTTTTTTGGTGTGCCTGTGTTGTGTGAATGTGTTTCGGAATAGCAAATTTTTTCCTGGGAAAAAATTTGCTGTTCTGAATGTTCGATATTGTGTGCATTAAATTATTTAGGTTCGATTAAATGGTGTTCGGTGTTTTCGGGTTTCAATGACGTGATATAAACACCTTAGTTCCCATAACGGTAGTGGGGGTCCTTAATAAATTTTGTTCAAAAAAGGATGTTATGTAGTCCAATCTCGCCTACATTCTTACCCGTGGGTTCGAGCCGAATATCGGCTCCGACTCGGCTAAACTTTTTTAGCTCGAAGTCTTTTATTGGCTGGGCAAAGAAGGTATCCCATGCTGCACTGCTGCATATTCCCAGATCTCATTTGCCGCTTGTGTAGCTCGGATGTGGTCTCGCTCTTGGCTGTGGCTAAGTATCTTTTGTCTTCTTCTTTTTGAGAGAATTTGTTGCAAACAAAAGCTATTTTAATATTTTATTTATTTTATTTTACATTTGTAGCTATTTCTATTTGGTGTTTTTTGGGTATAATCTGTAGTGTGATTGTTTTTGTGTGGTATCCCATTAGCTGTTTTTGTGTGGTATCCCACTAGCTGTTTCAACGGGCTAGGGCCGTTTCAGTTAGAGGACCTAGTCCGTCCCCTTACTTGTCCCTGTTTTTGTCTATTGCTATCTAAAACTGTTTAAATTAGAGGTTTTAGTGTCTGTCTTCCTTGTTCTGTATGCGAGTTTTGGTCTAAAACCGTTTTAGTTAGAGGTTTTAGCCCTAGTCGTCTTAGTGTGTATCCCTTCTAAGGATTGTGTGTGCTGTTGTTTGTGGAAGAATTTGTTCCCGCGCTTAGTGGTGTTTTGTGTGACTGTAGTTGCTTTTTCCAGTCAGGCAGTGACTTGTCCGTTGTATTGGTAATTGTGATTAATTTTCAAGATTCCAAGGAGCACAAACCTTCGGGTTTTAAAAAGTGCTCTAAGTGTGGTTACAAGATGTCCATCACCGATGGACATTCATTATGTGTTTACTGTTTGGGAGTAATCCACCTGCAGGAGTCCTGCAGTTTCTGCCATGCTTTTAGTCCCAGGGTGCTCCAAGAAAGAAAGAATAAGTTAATACTGAATTGACTCTTGAAACCCTCGTTCGAAGAGGCCATGGATTCTGCTTCCAGTTCAAAATCAAAATAAAAAAAAAGATCTCCGGCTCTTTCAGTCTCCTCGGAGCCACCGGAGAAAGTAATGAAACTGGCCTCGACCTCCTCGGCTCCACTGTCCTCGGGGCCGCAGGAAGTGTCGGTGTTGATGGAACCAGGGTCGGCTCCAGTTATATTGGAACCTCTTCGGAGCCGATCACCCAGTACTAGACCAGTGTCACCTGAGAGGAGATCCCGATCTCCCTCCCTGTCCTCCAAATCCTCCAGGACACTTTCAGATGTGAATGTTGATAGGGTGGTGCAGAGGCTCCTTCAGTCACCGGTTTTGGCTAAATTGTTCTCGGCTCCGTCCCATTTGGCTCCAGAGCTGTCCCGATACCTTCTTCGATTATTCCTCCTCTGAGCGCATCTCTGTCTTTGGAGCCGGAATGTTCCACTCCATGTGATGTTCCTAGGTCAGTTCCGATGGCCCCTCCCGGCTTATCGGTGCCGACATCAGCTCCGACCCCGTCGGCGCTGTCCACAGGGTTCGGGATTCGGGATTCTTCAGTTGGGCCCGAGGGGGACACCTCAGGACACCTTTTGGTTCCTAGTCTCCCACTCGGTGCCTCGGCTCGGGGAACCCTGACTCTGGTCGCGGTCTCGAAGGCTGGCTGGTCCTCGAACGCGGGGGGGGCAGCCTTTGAGGCCATGCGGAGTGCGCTGGCCAGATCTTCAGCCACATCATGCGGGGGTCAGTCATTCTGTCCCCTACCACTCTGGTGAGAGCCTCTGATCACCACCTATCTGTAGACAGCAGAGCCCCAAGGCCTAGGGATACCCCCACGAGTGGTCCCCAAGTTTCTGAGGGCCCCTCAGAGTTTTTGCTTGAGGAGCCCCCTAGAAAGAAAACGTGCAAGAGGAAGCACATAGACTCCCAGATTGAGTCTCTCACCTCAGATACTGACCTCGAGGAATTGGAGGGGGGTCCCCCAAGTCATCCTCTGATGATGTTTCTTTCTCCGACATCCTGGAGATATTGAAACAAAGAGGTGACTGGCCGTCCAAAGCCCCCTCCGAGGAGGAGTCTGTCTTCCTGAAGGCTTTTGGTGCTCAGCCTTCGACGAGCTCCTAGATTTAATTTGTTGGAGGGTGTGGGAGAACCCTGATTCTGTGGAACCCGTACCCAGGAGACCCAATAAGTTTCTGTCTGCTCCCCCGGGAAAGGAGTTTTTCTCAAAGGGAGTCCCTGTGGATGCCATGGTGGTGGCGGCGGCGGCCACTCAGAAGGAATTAGCCGAGACTTCTTCCTCCGTCCATCCTCCTAACAAGGAGTCTAGGACCATGGACTGGTACGGGAAGCATACTCTCTCGTCAGCAACCTTTACCTTATGGTCGCTGCGCTACCTGTCTCATTTTACTCGGCTCCAGCGAGATCTCCTCAAGGAGTTAGGAGATACTCTCGCTGGTAATGTTCCTGAGGCGGTGGCCCAGATGGTTAACGCCCAGGTGTCTACCCTCAATTCTATTATTAACTCCTCCATGCGGCTCATTTCATATGCAGCTGAGGGAGCGAGTAGGGCAGCAAGCTCAGGAGTCACCCTCAGGAGGCAAGCCTGGATGCGCCTTTGTCATTTCGCAGAGGCCTTCAAGTCTTCTTTCACTGATGCCCCCTTTGATGGTCCTTCTTTGTTCAGAACCAAGGTGAAAGACACCCTCACCAGGTGCGAGCAGGAGGGAAGGACTCTGTCTGCTGTAGGGGTCCATTTTTCCCTTCCCTCTAGGCCTTACCCCAAGGCCCAGAGGGGTGGGAAGATGTGGTTCAAAAAATCACAGAGGTTTTTTTCCCGGTGCACAAGGTGAGCCCCCCTCCAGAGGCAGAGGAGGGGGAGGTTATTCAGGGAGACGCTGCCCTAGAGGCAGATGGAGGCCCGCAATTCAGGAGACCGCGATTCCTTTTGCGGCTCTCCCTACTGTCGTTCCTGATGGGATGCCCGACTGTGCATTTCCGGAGCCAGTCGGGGGTCGAATATCATTATACCCGGAAAGCTTGGCAAAGCATCACCCAGGACCGATGGGTATTATGAATAATTTCCGGAGGTTATGCCATCCCATTTTCGTCAGATCCCCCTCCAGTCAGAAAAATCAGGATGTTACACCCAGTCAAAGGGATCACACAGCTTCAGAGGTTTCAAAGCTGCTAGAAAAAGGAGCCATCCAGCATGTCCCCTCAGACCAAATCAGATTAGGGACTTACTCAAGATTCTTTTTGGTGCCGAAAAGAACAGGGGACCTGAGGCCCATATTAGATCTCAGCCAACTGAACAACTATGTACAAAAGTCCAAGTTCTGTATGGTCACACTGCAATCAATTTTCCCATTGTTGGGAAAAGAAGTATGGATGTGCTCCATCGACCTCAAGGATGCTTACTACCATATCAAAATGGACAGGGCAACCAGGAGTCACCTACGCTTCCGGCTGTGAGCCAGTCATTTTCAGTTTCGAGCCCTGCCCTTTGGTCTCACCACAGCCCCCAGGGTGTTCACCAAGTGTATGGCGGTGGCGACAGCTCACTTGAGACGTCAAGGATTCCAGGTGTTTCCGTATCTGGACGATTGGCTCCTCACCACCCCCACCAGGCATCTACTAATCTGGACCAGGGACGCTACCATCACTCTCTGTCAACAGTTGGGCATAACACTGAACTGGGAAAAATCTGCCGTGTTGCCCTCACAGCGTGTCATTTTTATAGGTTCAGAGCTAGACACCATTCAAATGCGAGCCTATCTACTGCAGGAAAGAATCTGAGTCTTACAGCAACAGGTGCACGCCCTGCTTCCCCTGAGAAAAGCGAAGGCAAGATGGGTTCTCCAACTTCTGGGGACTATGGCAGCAACAATTATGTTAGTCCCTCTAGCAAGATTGCACATGAGGCTCCTTCAATGGCTCCTCTTTGCTCAATGGTCTCTCCAGAGACTTCCACTTTCCCACCCTATTTTGCTCATGGACAGATGCAAACAGGATCTCAGTTGGTGGCTTTACACCAACAATCTGGACAGGGGAAAACCCTTCGTTCCACCACCCTGAGTTGCCACAGTGACCACGCCTGCCTCCCAGATTGGGGGGGGCATTATCTCGGCAGGACGGTCCAAGGCACGTGGCAAGATCACGAGATACATCTGCATATCAACGTCCTAGAGATGAGAGCGGTGCTACTTGTGTTGCAGGCACTTCAGAGCTTTCTACCTCTCGGGACTATTGCAATACACTCCGACAATATGTCAGTGGTGTGGTATCTGAACAAGAAGGGAGGAACCAGATCATACCCCTTGTGCAGAAAGGCCATGCAAGTGTGGCAGTGGGCAGCATCTTCCCAACAGTTTCTGGTGGCAATGCACATTCTGGGGAAGTCCAACGTGATAGCAGACAGGCTAAGCAGAGCTATTCTGATGCCTTACGAGTGGTCCCTGAATCGTCTAGTTGCAGAACGAATCTTCAGCAGATGGGGTCAGCCTTGCTGCAACCTTTTTGCCAGCCCCCTCAATGCCAAATGCAGCAGCTACTTCACGCTGATTCCCCCACAGGGGGAGTCACCCAGGGACGCTCTAGTATGTAGCATGATTGTCTGCTTTATGTTTTCCCTCCGTTTCCCTTGCTATCAAAAGTGATTCAGAAAGTGCAAACCTTGGGAAGCAAAATGATTCTAATTGCTCCACTCTGGCCTCGTCAAGTTTGGTTCCCCTTTCTCCATCCCTACATTGTGGACACATCTTGGACTCTGGACCCACAACCAGACTTACTGACACACATGGGACAGTAGACCCACCGGTTGACAGCCTGGCTACTCTACTTCCGTCGTTAGTTAGGCTTCATCATTTTTCACCTGAGGTAGTTCATATTTTATCTTCCTCTCATAAGCCCTCTATTAGGAAGATTTATTCCAGCAAATGGAAGAGGTTTTCTATTTGGGCTCATACCCAAGGAATTGACCCGTACACAGCTCCGATTGCTTCCATCTTGGAGTTTTTGTCTATGCTTTTCCAGCAGGGCTCAGTGTCCGCTACCATTAAAGTTTAATTGGCAGCGATTTCTAATTTTCTTGTTGCTAATGAGCCCAGTCTGATGGCTCACAGATGCTGTAAGGCTTTCCTGAAGGGCACTCTGTTACTCCGTCCTCCTGTCTCAGAACCGATCATGCCCTGGGATCTAAATTATGTTCTGCAAGCCCTTACTTCTCCACCCTTTGAGCCTGCAGCTACCTGTGACTTAAAATTCTTGACCTGGAAAACTGTCTTTTTAATAGCCATCACATCAGCCAGACGCATTTCAGAAATTCATGCTCTTTCTATCAAACCTCCATATTTGATCTTTCATAAGGATAGGGTTTCTCTTAGACCAAACCTTTCTTTTCTTCCTAAGGTGGCGTCCATATCTAATCTTAATCAATCTATTGAGTTGCCAGTGTTTTTTCCCCATTTTTCAAACAAGGCAGAATTTAAATTTCATCCATTGGATGTACACAGACAGTTATGTTTCTATCTGCACAGAACCAAAGATCTCCAAAAATCTGATCAGCTGTTTGTCTCCTTTTAGGAAAACAGAATTGGGTCCCCTGTATCCAAAATCACCCTATCCAGATGGATATCAAACTGCATCTCTTTCATCTATTCCTCAGGGGGTAAAGACCTACCGTTTCCAGTCAAGGCTCACTCTACTCGGGCTGTATCTACATCTACAGCCTAACAGGCCAGATTGTCTATGGATGATATTTGTGCTGCAGCTACCTGGGCATCTCCTCACACCTTTGTTACTCATTACAAGCTGGACGTGGTATCTAGGGGCAGGTCTTCCTTTGGTTCCACAGTACTCAGGAGTATCTTCCTCTGAGCCCCCCAGGATGTAGGTGCTGGGGACGTTAGGTCTGGTTTTTAGAGCTCCCTTCACCTTTAGTTTGTTCCTCTTTCTTGGATGTTGTTATGCATGGGGCATGAGTGTGGTGTTCGCAGCAAACTAGATCTGGGGATATGCAGCAGTGCAGCATGGGATACCTTCTTAGCCCAGCCAATAGAAGACTTCGATCTAGAAAAGTTTGGCCGAGTTGGAGCCGATATTCGGCTCCGAACCCACGGGTAAGAATGTGAGGTGAGATGGACTACATACATCGAATATTATGGTGAGTACATAACTTCTTGTTTGTAGTTTCTACCAGTTTTATATATGAATTGTGGTTCCATGCCTACAAAATTCAAAATTTCTATATTCCCCCTGAAGATGGTCCAGTTCTTGCTAATAATGTTCCCTAATTTTTTTGGAGCCACTTCCATAGGATATCACCATTCCTCGGTTCACCAGAAGACTTAAAAGATTTTTTTTCAGGGACCTAGAAAGGGATAAAGACAATAGCTGTAGTGAACCATTTAAGAAAAAAAGTTACTTTAACCCCCCCTCGCTCCACCCTATTGTTTCAGCTGTTGAAAAGGCATGTTCAATGGATATTCATGCATTAATACTAATAATAAAAAGAATATTTCAATTTATCAAAGAAAGAGTATAATATATTGAAGGAGTTAAGAAATAATGAGGATGTCAGAGTAATGAAGCTGGACAAAGGTGGGGGGGGTTATATAGAAAAATGGACTATATTAATTAGTTATTTGAAATCTTTTATGGCGCAGATAAGTATCAGGAAGTGTCTAAAAATGAAATCTATTTAGCTCATAGAAAAATCCAATTATTAATGAAAGATGCTTTATTTCAGAAGAAATTTATGAATTTTTGAAAGCTGACCAAATTCCAATAGCCTTTGGTATCCCTAAAGTCCACAAATCAATATCTCAACCACCCTTTAGGGTTATTATATCAGCCAGCACAAAATGGTCCTACTTATTATACAGGGGTATTTATAGATAGGATATTTAAATATTCTATTACTTCTGTTGATTATATACTTAAAGACTTGTAGGGTATGTAATCTAAAATCAACACAAGCTAGTTTAATAATGAATGTAGTTTTTCCACTATAGATGTTATCGACTTATTTACCTCAATCCCACACCAGGAATGCTTATTATTGTTCCATGAAGCCATCACAAGTCTCACAAGATTGGATGAGACTTTAGTCAATTTTATTATGATGGCTATGGAGTTAATTCTAGATAATCACTTTACTTCTGAATCTGTTTATTTCAAACAACTAAAGGGTGTAGCAATGAGTGCAAGCTGTGTACCCATCTTTGCAAACTTGGCTCTCTATGCCTGGGAAGCTAAGCATGTATTTAAGTCTGAATTTTCAAGGTTGTGGATGGGTTATTTTCGCTTTTTGTATGACATCCTTATTATATGGAAGGAAAAATCTGAACATAATGAATTATTTTTAGATTATTTAAATGGTATTTAACCATTTTCTAAATTTACACGCAAGTCCTCTGATGAAACCATTGATTATTTGGATGTCACAATGAGTAAAGATATGTCTAATAGGAAATTCACTACTAGAATTTATAGGAAAGACATATTCAAATAATTATTTGTGTTTTCAGAGTAACCATCTAGGGCATACAAAAAAAAGGAATATTTTAAAATGACAGCTTGTGAGGGATGCCAGGATGTGCTCTGATAAGGATCTCTGAGATGGAGGTTTCAAATATAGCAGGAATGTTTTTAGAGAGGGGTTACCCGAAAAAATTAGTATATGACAGGTGTGAAGAGGTAAAGTTCGGTTGGGGGACTAAATATAAACCCCTCTTAGGTGACAGCAATGGTTTGAATAAAGATGATAAAACCCATAAGGGTAAGCTGAACTTTGACCGAGGAATGGTGATATCCTATGGAACTGGCTCCAAAGAAATTAGGAACATTATTAGTAAGAATGTGGACCATCTTCAGGGGGAATATAGACATTTTGAATTTTGTAGGCGTTGAACAACAATTCGTATATAAAACTGGTAGAAATTGCAAAAACATTTTTTGAACAAAATGTATTAAGGACCCCCACTACCGTTATGGGAACCAAGAGGTGTGGAGCATGTAGGCAATATTCTTACATTTTAAATGAACAAGTTTTAATCCTTAAGGGGGTTCCCTTTCAGGTTAACTTGGTAAAGGGACAGTGCAACACCAGGGGGATAGTTTATATTGCAGTGTACGGTACTATTATGTTGGCAAGACAGAAAGACAATAAAGAAAGACAATATACAAGCATATATATGCCATACAGAAAGCAAATGTGAATAATGCCCTTTTAAGACATAATACAGAATGCCAGGATTTTTTTGGTTTTAAGTTTGGCACATTAGATGTAGTGAAAAAAAAAAACCCAGAGGAGGATGGTGGAAATTGGTATTAGAATTAAAAGAACTAGAATGGCAAATAAGATTAAATACAACAAATCCCCCAGGGTATTAATGAATGTTTATCAGTGCTCCCTATACTTAAGAAGAGGGCCTTAGTATTGTGAGTCCAAAGTAACGACATTAATTTAACAAATAAATATATGCAAAAGAAAATGTTAATTTTAGTTTTTGGTTAAGATATTTTTAGACCATTTTTTTTACTTATTCTTGTGTTTTTTAATGAAGTGTAATGGGTTTGCGTACTGCATGAGTAATCAGTGCAATGTATATATTATTTTTTAAAAACGTTTTTTAAATACTGTTTAACATTTAACATTTTTGTGCATTATTTATTTAAAAAAAAAATATATATATATATATATATGTTCTTCGTGTTTCACTGTTGCAGTCATTACATTTGGGTAATCTGCTGGCAGGTTGCCCTCAAGTCGGCCTGAATAACAAAGTCTTGGGTCCTGCATCGGTTGCTGTCTCCTCTTCCATGACATCAGGTCATCAGGGGTATAAAACATGCAGCTGACGCCATTTTATTCAATCTTTCTTGCCACACGGTGCCCGAAGCAGAAGCAGTTCGCAAGTGCCGGTTGGCCGACTCCTGAAATTTTCATATTAGAGTTTCAGAACCGAAGTCTTCAAACTAAAGCGAAGTACCCCGTTGGGGAAACTTTTTCTTGCTCCTTACCGATGTCAGTAAAAGTTAATAATTGCATTACTTGTGGGAAGCAAATACCTCATAAGGATTTTCATTTGTACTGTATTCCTTGCCTAGGCCCTGATCACAACGTGCCTTGCTGTCGGTATTGTGCTAAATTTAACCAACGCACTATTAAGCGTTGGTATATTTTTGCTTCTAAATATTTTGGTTTAAGATTTAACTATCCTGAAATGTCGTCTGTTAGCAATCCGACTACAGGAGTTAACAAAAAACGCAAAGAAAAAGACAGAGACAGACAGTTGAGGTCCAAAACTGACGACAAAGCTTCTCCTAAGCTGGTCACCGGTTCGCCGGTACTTAGTGAGGCGCTTTTGCAGCCCCTGATATCCGCTATTTTTGAGTCGCAGGCCTCTACCGAGACCCAATCGGAGTCCGGTATGCCACGAGATTCTCAGAGTATTGAACCCACGGTTGTCTCCCCCTTAGATGGGTCCGGTGCCGCTGAGCAGGCACCGACTTCTGAGGGTGTTTTCAGACCTTAAATTTTTATATTAAACCGACGCCAGCAACAAAAACAAGGTCAAAAACAACTTCTATGTCTAAAAAACCGACGTATGAGCTGAGCCTCTTGCTCAGGCCCCTATGCCTAAAAAACACATGATCAAAATGGCTGAGGATTTAATTACCTTGATCAGGGGTTCCCAACCCCCCCCTCCCCCCCCCCCCCAGCTAAGAGGCCTAGGCAAGGCACTGATTATGAATCTTCAGATCAGGTTTCCATTTCTTCTGATTCCTCTTCTGATCAGGAATTGTCTTTTCCACCCTATGAGGATTCTGATGCAGAGGAATCCATCCTATCTGCATCTCCTCCTGAGGATTACTCTTTTGGAGAGACTTTGCATACTTTAAGGGAACATTTTCACTGGGAGAGTCAGGACGTTTCTGAATCAAAAAAGAGGCCTAGGGATTTCCTTCTTCTTTCTCAGCATAGGCCTTTGGCAATACCTACTGTATTAGACATTGTTGATGATGTGTTCTCGGAATCAAGCATGGCTCCTGATTCCCTGCCTCCGGCTCCTAGTAAGCCAGACAGATATTACAGGGTTCCTGACTCCCGCAAATTTCTTTTCAAAAATCCTACTGCTGATCCTGAGACTATCTCTCAGGGTCCCAAGGGGGTAAAGGCTTCTACAGCCAAAAATCCTACCCCTTCTGATAGAGATTCCAGGGAGCTGGATAGATGGGGTAAGAAGGTTTATATGTCTGCAACCTTGGCAATCAGGGCTTTAAACTGCCAGTTTCATATGCTTAAATATCAACATCATGTTATGGGCTTACTGAAACAGAAAATTATGTTGATTTCTAATTGTGTGAAAGTTACAGGATGTATTGCATTCAGCAGAACAGGTTGGAAAGCATACTTTGCAGTGTAGTTTTGATTCCTTGGAGGCATCTTGTAGGGCCACCGTTACTGGATCTGTGATTAGAAGGCATGCCTGGCTCAAGGAGCAAAATCTGTTTGATCATGTTAAAGCTAAATTGTTGGATGCCCCTTTGCAGCATGATACTCTGTTTGGTAATAAGGCAGAAGAGGTTTTAAAGAAAATGGAAGACCAAGCTAAATCTATGCAAACTGTAAAAGATTTCTTGCAAGTGCAGCCACCCAGGTTCAGTAGGCACTGGCCTACTAAAAATTGGTCCTTTCCTGTGTCCAACAGAGCCAATCAGGGCATATCCAGGCGCTCAAAAGGCTCCAGATATCAATCACAGGGTTCTTACGGGTCAAAGCAATGGGGTGCCTCCACCTCCAAATCTGGAGGAAACAAAGCACAACCCTACAGTAAGCAGTCTCAATGACTTTCCTCTCCTGTCAACAAGCACTTATCTTTTGGTAGCCCTCTTGGGGGGAAGACTAGCACTTCATGCTCAAAATTGGCAGTTAATTACCCAGGACAAGTGGGTATTAAACATAGTATCCCAGGGGTACAGATTTCATTTCCGTATTTTGCCAATTCCAAACGGATAGCCGGATCTACCACAAAATCAGTGGGCAGAGGCCCAGAAGCAAGTCATGTCCCTCATGGATATGTGAGCTATTCAGCCAGTACCAGAAAAGGAAAAAGGACAAGGTTTTTATTCAAGACTTTTCCTGGTACCCAGAAAAGACAATTCATGGTGCCCAATGCTGGACTTATCGATTCTGAACACGTTCCTTGACATTCCAAAATTCAAAATGCTGACTTTACAACAGCTACTGCCTATGCTAGGCAAGAATGCTCGGTTAGTATCCCAGTAAGGGAATCATGCAGAAGATACCTCCACTTCAAAGCAGGTTTTTTGCATTACCAATTCTCTGCACTGCCCTTTGGCTTATTTACTGTGCCCAGGGTCTTTACAAAGTGCCTGGCACCAGTAATTGCATTCTGCAGACAAAGAAGCATTCAAATTTATCCTTATCTGGACGATTGTCTCATTCAAGCAGAGGACAAGGACACTCTTCTTCAACATCTGGTGTTTGTAGAAAGGCTTCTAGCATGCCTAGGGTACTCAATAAACGAAGAGAAATCACAGCTGGTACCCTCTTAAATAATAACATTCCTGGGTGCAAGCTTGAATACAACTGCCCAGATGGCTTACCTCACACCAGACAGACAAAGGCAACTGACAACATACTTCAAACAAATGGGAACCCAGTTATCTGCAAGACAAATTCTGCAGGCTTTGGGGTTCATGGCATCCTGCATACTATTAATTCCATATGCGAGACTGCATATGAGGAAACTTCAATGGTACCTAAAAAGTTTATGGAGTCAACATTTGTCACAGCCTAGAAACAATGATTCCTCTCATTCCCTGCCTACAACAGGAGTTTCTTTGGTGGGCAGAGACATGTCATCAAAACAAGGGACTTTCATTCACTCTACCCCCTGCCACCCATACCCTAACTACAGATGTAGCAGACTATGCTTGGGGGGCCCACCTGGCAGGGAGATGCATTCAGGGCAGATGGAGCCCAAACTAATGCATCTGCATATCAACCAGAAAGAAATGCTAGCTGTTCAGAATGCTTTGACAGCCTTCAAGAACTTACTACATCCAGGACAACTAATGATAAAGACGGACAACACCACAGTTATGTGGTACATAAACAAGTAGGGGGGGTTACATTCCTACCCCCTTTGCAGACTAGCCATGGCCTTGTGGAACACAGCCTTGACTTACCAAATACATCTCCAAGCTCACTTCCTGCCATGAAAGCAAAATACTCTGGCAGACGACCTAAGCAGGAATCTTATGGACCCGCACAAATGGAAACTGCATCCACAAATCTTCAGCATCTTAACACAGAAATGAGGGAGCCCAGACATAGATCTATTTGCCTCTCCCCAAAATTATCAGTTGGACAAATTCTGCACAAGAGCTCATCACAAAAAAGCATGGAAAGTAGATGCTCTATTCTTCAGCTGGAAAAGCCTATCAGTCTATGCCTTTCCCCCTCTGCCTCTTCTCTCCAAGGTCTTACTAAAAGTCAGACAGAAGAAAACAAAAATGATCCTAATTGCTCCAGACTGGCCTTGCCAGCACTGGTACCCACTACTAAGGAACATGTCACATCTTCCTTCATGGTACTTGCCTCAAATACCTCATCTACTGCATCAGCAGAACTATCAAATTCTGCACACTCATCTCCAAACTCTGAATCTTGCAGCATGGCTAATCAACTAATTATTCAAACCACACTTCTCAGTAAATCTGTGATGGATGTTATTTTGGAAGCCAAGAAGGCCTAGTGCTAGAAAATCTTATGCTGATAAATGGAAGAGATTTTGTGCTTGGAACCAAGTACAAGGAATAGACACAGCAAAGCCCAATATTCCTCAGATTTTACAATATTTAACTGAGATGCTTGACAAGGGCCTATCTTTTTTCTTCAATAAAAATCCATGCTTCTGCCATCTCAGCTCATTACAACACAGAGCCTCCCCTCTTTTTTCATCAACTGCTTAAACAGTATCTTAGAGGGGCCAAAAATTTATGGCCTCCCAGAAGAGCACCAACTCCTGCATCGGACCTCAATTTTGTACTGTAAAAACTCACCCTGCCTCCTTTTGAACCAGCAGCTACTGCGGATATAAATTTTCTATCTTGGAAAACAGCTTTTCTTTTGGCAGTCACTTCAGCAAGAAGGGTTTCAGAACTACAGGCTCTCATGGCAGTGGAGCCTTTCATTATATTTTACCCGGACAGGGTGTCCCTCAGGGCCAGTCCTTCTTTTATGCCTTAGGTGGTATCCAGTGTGGCTCTTAACCAGACCATTCACCTGCCAACATTTTACCCAAATCCGTAGAACATAGGGAGCGGATTCTGCATTCATTGGATGTACACAGACAACTAAGATTCTACTTAAGCAGGACCAAATCTCTAAGAAAGTCTGAGCAACTGCTTCTAGCATTTGCTGCAGGATCAGAGGGGAAGGCTATATCAAAGCAGACTATTTCTAAATGGATAAGCCACTGCATTCGTTTCTGCTGTTTGCACCATGGTAAACCTGTGCCCAAGGGGATCAGATCACATTCTGCCAGGGCTGCCTCTACTTCAGCAGCTTTTCTCAGAGGGGTCCCAACCAAAGATATTTTAGAAGCTGCTACTTGGAGCTCTGTTCATACCTTTACAAAGCATTATCATTTACCTCTCTTCTCCAAATCCGGAGCAGGCTTTGCCACTGCAGTCCTGCAAGGCCTTATAGCCGCTCCTAATGCTGTTTACTTCCATCCTCCCATCCATAGATTTGGGATTCTACCCAAATGTAATGACTGCAACAGTGAAACACGAAGAACATAGTACAGTTGTGTACACTTACCATAAATGTAGATGCTCGAGTGTATTTACTGTTGCAGTCCAAGTTACCCACCCGCCATCCCCCATTCTGTACCTTTTCTTTCCTTCACTATACTCAAAAGCCTTTGTGGTGTATTTGCTTTTAGTTGAAGGTAAAGTTTATGTTTCTAAAAATGCATTTATATATTTACTGTTTATTTATATATATTTTTGCTCCCCATTTGGGTGCACCTGACATCTGGGGCAAGAAAAACTGAATAAAATGGCATCGGCTGCATGTTTTATACCCCTGATGATCTGACGTCATGGAAGAGGAGACAGCAACCAACGCAGTACCCAAGACTTTGTTATTCAGGCTGACTGAGGGGAACCTGCCAGCAGATTACCCAAATGTAATGACTGCAACAGTGAATACACTCGAACATCTACATTTATGGTAAGTGTACACTGTACTTTCTTGGGCTACATATTTAGAATTTAAATAGTTTGACATTCTGTGAGTGAGTATTTGCTTAAGCATTTGTGTGTTTTACAAGGAGGAGATTTTATTGAAATAATTCATAGGTTCATAGGTTGGTACTAGGCTATCGGCCCTAGGGCCTATGCAAGCCTAGCCATAACAATTCCCTGGATATTTCTTCCCACAATATTTACTTCTCTGGACCCCTGTCTAGCAGGGCGATTGACATGATCCTCGGGGTGAATTTCCTATCTCCCATCCAATCATCAAGGTTCCTTTTGAAGAGGACCAATGAGGCGCTCTGCTTGACATGTATGGGCAGTCTATTCCAGAATATGGAGAGTCTCTGGGTCAGGAACCTATCCCTCCAGCATGTTTTGTTCATTGTGATGACAAGGTTTAGATCCCTGGAGCGCGTGGCTCTGAGGGATTGGGATTTCTTTAAGTGGAGCATGTCCAACAGCTCAGGGTTTGACATGGCCTTCTATGTTAAGCAGAGATCGCCTCTGAGTAGACGATATGCGACAGAGTATAGCTGGAGTTTTTATTAGACGGTCAGCATATGGCATCTGCTTTAGGCCTGTTATTTTTTAGTGAGGTATTTCTGTGGCCTTTCCAGCTGTTGCAGATGTCTTGTGAGGTACATACCAAACGGGGCATTATACTGTATAATGGGTCTAATGAGGGATGAGTACAGTGGGATAATGACCTCCTTTTTTCTGGATGAAAAGCCCTTAGTGATGACGTGTGCCACATAGAAGGATTTCCTGACTGTTGTGGCAATGCGGTTATCGAAAGTGAGACCACTGTCCACCTGTGTCTCTAAGTCTCTCATCACACTTTCGATGTTTAGTGTCCTGCCACCTATGTGGTAATTCATGGGTACATGTTTTTTTCCAAAGGGGATAACTATACATTTCTTGGCATTAAGCTTGAGCCCATGGCTCTGGCACCAGGCATCTGTTTCTGTAAGGCCCTTTTGTAGAATATCCACATCATTTGGGGATTCAATAATGGCTCCAGTTGCATTCACCTGCAAACTTTGTTAGCCAGAGTCCCTTAGTGTTGGCCTGTACTTCAGAGAAGTAGATGCCAAACAAGAGTGGTCCCAGGACTGAACCCTAAGGTACTGCACTTGTCACTTGTCTGGAGCTGGATTTGGAATCTACTGCTTTTACAGTCTGGGTTCTGTCAGTAAGCCATTTGGCAACCCATCGAGTGACATAGGGATTTATGCCCAGCTTAGTAAGTTTATCTATGATTCCAGAGTAGGGGATGGTGTTGAAGGCCTTGGCGAGGTCCAGATAGGCTGTGTGGACCACCTTACCCTCGTCCACAGCTCTGGAGTCTGATTCGAAGAAGTCAATCAGATTCAGGAGACAAGATCGGCCCTTCACAAACCCAAACTGGGTGGGGTCCAGTGTTTGAAGGTTGGCAATGTCTTTGTTTATAAGTTCCATGATAATGCATTCCATGCCTTTGCAGATCAGGCTTGTCAGACTAATGGGATGGTAGTTCCCGGGATCCAAGGCAGATCCTCCCTTGTGGAGCGGGATAACTGTAGCTGTGCGCCACTCAGTGGGCACGAAGCCTGAAGTGAGGCTATGATTAAACATGACACTTAGGTGAGGTGCCAGTTAATTTTGTAATTCATGTAGTACACAGCCTGGGATGTCATCTGATCCCGTGGATGCTGTATTCTTAGCTTTGGAGAGTGCAGTTTCTACCTGTGTGGCTGTGATTATCGGAATTTGGCAATCTTTTGGTATTGAGATGGGCCCTTTAGGGGATGAGAGAGGGGTGAAGTTGGCACTAAATCGATCTTCCAGGATATTGGCAATATCCTTGGGATCAGTATATTTAATGCCATTCTATTGTAGCTCAGAGCAGGTCTGAGCATTGCTATTTAGATTCTTGACATAACTATAGAATGTCTTGTGGTTGTCTTTGGAATCTTTGGCAATTTTATTTTCGTAACTAGCTTTTGAGGTTTTATGAGGGATCTCAGCTTCTTACTGATGCTGGTGAGTGAGTTTTTTGCATCCTGGGATTTTCCTCTTTTCTGCAACAGTTTCTTCCTTCTGTTGTATAGTTTGTTTATAGCAGGGGTCCACCAGATTGGCTTCCTTTTTTTGGAGAAGAGCATCTTGGTTCTATTTGGGATGGCACGATTCATGCACAAGTGGATGTGCTCGTACAGTGCCTTAGTGTAGGATTCTACAGTCGAACTTCCAGATCCTGTCTGCGTGGGTGTTGTGAAGTTTGTCACTTCTGACTTCAGTAGCATGAAGTTGGCTTTGGAGAAGTTTTTTAATGAGGTTTCCTTTCTGGGGGCTGAGGTAGGATGTGGATGTTAAAGGTGATTTGCTTATGGTCAGACCTGACCAATGAGAGGGTGACCACTGGTGTAGAGCATCTATCTCCCATGTTGGTAATCACCAGGTCCAGAATATTGGAGCCCCTGGTGGGACAATGGATTAGTTGATCCAGGGCATTGGAAGTTATGAATTCCACGAACCGTTGGGAAAAGGAGTTGGTACCTGAGTAGTTTTCCCAATTAATGGCAGGGTAGTTGAAATCACCCAGTATTAGGGTGTTTGGTTGTATCTTAATATTTCCCAGTATGTTTAGAAAGGTGTAGTGAGAATCTTGGGGCATGGTGGGGGATCTGTAGCAAGCTACAATTTGGATTGCAGTCTTACCTAGTGTTAGCTGCATCTGAAGAATTTCAGATGCATTGTGTTGGGAAACTAGCCTGGAGGTGTGAATATCCTCTGTGAATATGGACACTCCTCCACCTTTAGTGTTTCGGTCTTGGTTTTGTGGCTGAAAAGTGTGGTAAGAATTGTAGCCTGGTATTGCAGGGGTGCTCTCTGGAGCCTTGAAACCAGGTCTCAGTTACTGCACAGATCAATGTTCTCCATTTTTAGGAGTGCCTCAAGAGAGTGCATTTTGAGGTTTAGACTTCTAGCATTGAGTAGCATTACCTTCAGATTTTGCATGCTTGTATCTGTTACGGTGGTGGTTTTATCCTTTGAACCTTGCCTAAAAAAGGCACTATAGGGGTGGCAAGAGTTTTAGCCAGTAACCTGAATCCCAGGGGTGACAGGTGCAGACCATCTTTGGCAAAGCATTGTGGTTTGTCGATCATGTCTTCCCAGGCAGACAAGTACTGGATCCCCTTTGAATGACACCAGAAGCTTGGCCAATTGTTGAAGTCAATCATTTTGTCCTTATACTGTGGTAACATTCTGGGCAAAGGCAGGATGTTACTCAGGGCTAGGGTCATACCTGCCTGGGTCACATGATCCAAGAGCTCTTCCATGTCGCTTTTCATGTAGTCGCGGGAGGTATCTCTCAAGTCATTTATTCCAGCATGGACAATGACAGAGTCGTATTTGTACTTGTTGTGGAGTGACTTGAGTGCATGCGTTATGTGACTGGGTATTACAGTAAACCTCAAGAAGTCTTCTCTTCAGCCTGTTCAGATTTTGGACTTCATAGGGGCAAGAATAGATTCTCTTCAGGCCAGGATATTTTTGACCCCAGACAGACTTTGGAGCCTGACCCTTCATGTCATTGTGCTTCTTCACACTCCTTCACCCCCAGCAGAGTTAGTCCTGAGAGCCCTAGGGTCCATGGCAGCAGGTATAAATCTAGTTCCTTATGCACATCTGCATATGAGAGTGTTACAGTGGACATTACAATTTCAGTGGTCTCCGTTATATCAGCCCCTAGACTTCCCGATCCCTCTAAGCAAAGTGTACAAAGCTTCTTTCATGTGGTGGCTTCAATCCCACGATCTGCGAGAAGGATGCCCCTTTGTTACGCCTCCGCCCCAAGCCAAGGTGACCACGGACGCCTCCCACTTAGGGTGGGGGGGCATTGCTCAGGCAGGACTGTCCAAGGCACATGGACCCCAAGCGAGACCGTTCTGCATATCAATGTTCTAGAGATGAGAGCAGTCCTTTTAGTGGTGCAGGCCCTTCATGCTTCTCTTCATCTGGGAACTATTGCGATTCAGTCAGACAATATGTCAGTGGTCTGGTATATCAAAAAACCTGGGGGAACCAAGTCCTATCCCCTTTGTTGAGAGGCCATGAGTGTGTGGGAATGGGCGATCTCCATCAAACGTTTTCTGATAGCAACGCACATCCCGGTTCGGTCCAACATTTTGGCAGACAAACTGAGCAGGACAATCCTTTTGCCTTACGAGTGGTCTATGAACCCTTATGTAGCAGAACAGATCTTCAAGTGGGGTCAGCCTTGCTGCAATCTCTTCGCATCACCGTCTAACACGGAAGTGCAGTGAGTTTTTTGCTCTGATTCCCCCGAGGGGGGAAGCCCCCAGAGGCGCTCTTGCCCATGCTTGGCCACCTGGTCTTCTTTATGCGTACCCCCTGCTTCCTCTCATGACAAAATTCTTACAGAAAGCTTGGCAGTTAGGGAGCAGGATTATCCTCATAGCCCCATTCTGGCCTCGTCAGATCTGGTTTCCCTGCCTACGGTCTCATCTAGTAGCTCTGCCCTGGATATTGGATCCCATTCCGGATCTCATTCGTCATCCCTCGGGAATTCCTCCTCCAAATCTGGATAGCCTCAAGCTTACTGCTTGGTTGCTCCAGTTCCTTTAATTGCCAGGACTCCCGGCCTCTCTTCCCCCATTAAGTCCATTCTGGTAGTGGCACACAAGTCTTCTACCAGGAAGGTGTACCGTAGTAAATGGAAGTGTTTTTCCATTTGGGCTTCTCAGAGAAATTTGGATCCCTTTACCACTCATTGGTGTTAGATTTTTTTGTCTCAAATTTTTCAGCAAGGGGGCCAGCTCTTTCACAGTGAAAGTCCAGCTGGCAGCTATATCCCATTTCATGTAGGAGAGAATTCAGTCTCTCTAACTGCTGCCAGAATTTGTAAGACCTTTATCAAAGGTACTTTTTTTTACTGAGACCTCCTGTCAAACATCCTTCTCCTCCCTGGGATTTGACTTTGGTTCATCAGGCCTTAGTTGCACCTACATTCGAACCTGCAGCATCAGTTGATTTGAAATTCTTGTCGTGGAAGACCGCCTTTTTGGTAGCGATCACTTCAGCTAGAAGAGTGTCGGAGTTTCAAGCCTTATGTATGAAACCCCCGTATCTAGTTTTTCATAAGTATACGGTGTCTCTCAGGACTAACCCTTCTTTCCTTCCTAAAGTTGCTTCAGAGTCCAACATTAATCAGTCTATTAATCTCCCAGTATTCTTCCCTAACTTTCATAATAAAGGGGAATACAAACTGCATTTGCTGGACGTTCGCAGACTGTTACGCTTTTACTTGCATAGGTCTGAAACATTCCGTGAGTCTGATCAGATTTTTGTTTCCTTTGCTAAACCCCTTTTATAAAAAACAGTTTCAAAGGTGACTCTTGCTAGATGAATCTCTCTTTGTATTTTACAGGCATGCAAAGAACATGGACTACCGGAACCAGACACGGTTCATGCTCATTCTACTCGTTCTATGGCTACCTCTGCTGCATTCTGGTCTAAAGTTTCTCTGGATGACATTTGTTCAGTGGCTACCTGGGCTTCCTCTCACACTTTTAGTACTCATTATAAGCTGGATATGGTGTCTAGAGGAAGGGCCTCCTTTGGTTCTGCAATGCTCCGGAATATCCTACCTTAAGGGCCTCCCAAGATTATTGGTAGCTGGGGACTCTGTCCCACAGTTTGATGATCAAATGAAGTTAACTACTTCAGATAAAGATGATGTTCTTAGTGTTTCAATGTTGCGGTCATCACTTTTGGGATATCTGCTTGCAGTAGCCCTCATTTGGCCTGATTAACAAAGTCTTGGGTCCTGTATCGGTTGCTGTCCCTTCTTCCATGATGTCAGTTTGTCAGGGGTATAAAACATGCAGCTGACACCATTACATCATTCTTTATTGCCGTGCGGTGCCTGAAGCAGAAGCAGTTTGCAAGTGCCGGTCAGCCGATTCCTGAAAATTTTGTGTTCGAGTTTCAGAACTGAAGTCTTCAACTAAAGCTAAGTACCCTGTTGGGGAAACTTTTTCTTGTTCCTTACCAATGTCAGTAAAAGTTAATAATTGCATTACTTGTGGAAAGCAAATATCTCATAAAGATTTTCATTCGTACTGCATTCCTTGCCTAGGCCCTGAGCACAACGCACCGTGCTGTTGGTTTTGTGCGTTATTTAATCAGCGCACTATCCATCATCGGTATATTTTCGCCTCTAAATATTTTGGTTCTCAGTTTAATTATCCAGAAATGTCGTCAGTTAGCCATCTGACTACTGGGATTCCGAAAAAACGCAAGGATAAAGACAGAGACAGGCTGCCGAGGTCCAAAACTGCCAACGACGCTTCTCCTAAGCCAGTCGCCAGTTCGCCGGTACTCAGTGAGGTGCTTTCGCAGCCCCTGAAATCCACTACTTCTGATTCGCAGACCTCTACTGAGACCCATTCGGAGTCTGGTATGCCTCGAGATGCTTCAAGTATGGAACCTGCGGATGTCTCTACCTTGGATGGGTCCAGAGCAGCTGTGCGAGCACCAGCTTTTGAGGGTGTATTCAGGCGTATAGACTTGCATATTAAACCGACTCCTCCTCCTCCTTTTAGGCCTAAATCTCGAATCATGCCTAAAAAACCAACGCCCAGGCTGCAAGCTCAGGCCTATATGCCTAAAAAACAAATGATAAGAATGTCTGAAGATCTTATAACTTTAATCAGAGGAAGCCAGCCTCCCCCTTCTAAGAGACCTAGGATTGAAGTTGTTTATGAATCTTCTGACCAGGATTCTGATTTTTCCTGATTCTTCTGATGATCTGGATTTGCCCTTATCTACTTATGAGGATTCTGATGCAGAGGACTCTATTCCCTCTGCTTCTCCTCCAGAGGATTTTTCTTTTGGTGAAACCTTACATACTCTAAGGGAGCAATTCCATTGGGAAAGCCAGGATTTTTCTGATTCAGAAAAGAGGCTTAGGGATTTCTTACTCCTGCCTCAGCATAGGCTTTTAGCTATTCCTCCTGTACTAGACATTTGTTGATGATGTCTTTTCGGAATCTAGTCTGGCCCTTGATTCCTTGCCTCCTGCTCCCAGAAAACCTGACAGATATTACAGGGATCCTGATTCACACAAGTTCCGTTTTAAAAATCCTACTGCAGATCCAGAGACTATTTCACAATGACCCAAGGGCATTAAAGCTTCTACTGCTAAAAATCCTACCCCTTCTGATAGAGACTCCAGGGCACTGGATAGATGGGGTAAAAAAGTTTCCACTTCTGCAACCTTGGCCATTAGGGCTTTAAACTGCCAGTTTCATATGTTAAAGTATCACCAACATGTTATTGGATTGCTTAAAAAGAAAATGTTGTTGATTCCTGAGTGTGCAGAAAATAAAGAATTACAGGATTTAATGCGTTCTGCTGAACACATTGGAAAACATACTATGCAGTGTGGATTTGATTCTTTAGAGGCCACTTGCAGGGCTGCTGTTACTGGTTCTGTGCTCAGAAGGCATGCTTGGCTTAAGGAGCAATCTTCGCCTGATCATGTTAAAGCTAAATTGTTGGATACTCCCTTAAGTCAGGACTGCCTGTTTGGCAACAAGGCTGAGGAAGTTCTTAAAAAGATGGAAGCTAAAGCTAAATCTATGCAAACTGTTAAAGATTTCTTACAAGTTTAGCCTCCTTGATTTAATAGGCACTGGCCCTCTAAGAATTGGTCCTTTCCAGCCTCTTCAAGGTCTTCTCAAGCCAGTCCGAGACATGGCAGAAACCCCAGGTTTCAGTCCCAGGGGACACACCAGACTAAGCAGTGGGGGGTTTCCACACCCAAATCAGGGAATAGTAAGACTCCTCCCTACGGAAAACCGTCTCGATGACTTGCTTCTAAAACTTCCAAGCACTTTCCAACTGAATGCTCCTTTAGGCGGAAAGATTGGTCTGCAGGCCAAAAACTGGGAACTCATTACCCAGGACAAATGGGTTTTAAATGTAGTGTCCCAAGGATACAAATTTTACTTCCACACCTTACCAACACTAAGCGGGTGGCCAGATCTACACCCAAATCAGTGGGCAGAGGCCCAAAATCAAGTACTCTCTCTCTCTTAAACATGGGGGCTATTCAGTTGGTACCAGAAGAGGAAAAGGGACACTGGTTCTATTCAAAACTTTTCCTGATACTCAGAAAAGGCAATGCATGGCATCCTATCCTGGACCATTCTACTCTAAATACCTTTCTGGTGAATCCAAAGTTCATGATGCTGACTCTTCACCAGCTACTTCCTATGCTAGGCAAAAATGCATGGTTGGCAACACTAAATATAAAGGAAGCATACCTGCACATCCCTATGAGGGAGTCTTGCAGAAGATACCTATGCTTCAAAGCAGGCTACATGCACTTTCAGTTCTCTGCACTGCCCTTTGGCTTATCTACTGCACCCAGGGTATTCACAAAGTGCCTAGCTCTAGTCATTGCATTCTGCAGACAAAGAAATATTCTAATATACCCATATCTGGACGACTGTCTAATTCAGGCAGAAAGCAAGGACATACTTTTGAATCATCTGGCCTTTGTTCAAAGGGTACTGACTTGTCTGGGGTACACCATAAATGAAAATAAATCACACCTGGTACCCTGTCAACAAATTATTTTCCTGGGAGCAAGCTTGAATACAACTTCCCAGATGGCTTTCCTCATGCCAGAGAAACGGATTCATTTTACAACCTACTTCAAACAAGTGGCCACAAAAACCCAGTTATCTGCGAGGCAAATACTGCAAGCCTTGGGATTCATGGCCTCCTGCATTCTTTTAATTCCATATGCAGGGCTGCATATGAGGAAACTGCAATGGTATCTCAAAAGCCTATGGTGTCAACATTCATAGGATCTAGAAGCAATGATTCCTGTCATACCTTGCCTACGCTTAGGGTTCGTTTGGTGGGCAGGGGTCTACCATTCACACTACCCGCTGCCACCCAAACCTTAACAACCGACGCATCAGACTATGCATGGGGGGCCCCACCTGGTATGGAAGTGCATTAAGGGCAAATGGAACCCAAGTCAAATGCACCTGCATATCAATCAAAAAGAAATGTTAGCTGTACAAAATGCTCTGACAGCCTTCAAGGACCACATTCTTCCAGGACAATTAATGGTAAAGATGGACAACACCACTGTTATGTGGTACATAAACAAGCAGGGGGGTACACATTCTTACCCCCCCTGCAGACGAGCCATGGCATTGTGGAATACAGCCCTGAGCTATCACGTACATTTACAAGCTCAATTCCTGCCAGGAAAACTAAATACTCTGGCAGACGAACTAAGCAGAAACCTCATGGACCCACACGAGTGGAAACTGGAACCATGGATTTTCAACATGTTGACAAACAAATGGGGGAGCCCAGATATAGACCTATTTGTTTCCCCCCAAAGCCATCAGTTGGACAAATTCTGCACAAGGACTCCCCACAAACAAGCTTGGAAAGTGGATGCTCTGTCCTTCAGCTGGAAAAACCTATCAATTTATGCCTTTCCTCCTCTGCCTCTGCTTTCCAAAGTACTACTAAAGATCAAACAAGACAAACCAAGGACGATTTTGATTGCACCAGACTGGCCATGCCAACACTGGGTACCCCCTCTTGCGCCGTGTGTCACTGTAGGCCCCATGGCACCTGCCTCAGACTCCTACTCTATTGTCTCAGCAGGAGAACTAAATTCTGCACCCTCAACTTCAAACACTGAATCTAGCAGCCTGGCTAATTACATAATTTCTTCTTTACCATCTCTCAGTAAACCAATGATGGATATCATTTTAGAGGCAAGGAGGCGTAGTACCAGAAAGTCTTATGCTGAAAAATGGAAAAGATTCTGTGCCTGGAACCAGGGGATGAGCACAACAGTGCCCAATTTATCTCAGATTTTACAATACTTAACTGAGATGCTTCATAAGGGCCTGTCTTTCTCCTCCATCAAAATTCACTCCTCAGCCATCTCAGCTCATTATAACACAGAACCCACCCCTCTTCTCTCATCCACTGCTTAAGCAGTTCCTCAGAGGGGCCAAAAATCTACGACCACCCAGGAGAGCTCCATCTCCAGCCTGGGACCTCAACTATGTATTGGAAAAACTCACCCCTCCTCCTTTCGAGCCAGCTGCTGCTGTGGACTTAAAATTACTTTCTTGGAAAACAGCTTTCCTTTCAGCAATCGCTTCAGGAAGAAGGGTATCTGAATTACAGGCCCTGATGGCAGTGGAGCATTTCATCATCTTTCATGCGGACAGGGTGTCCCTCAAGACCAATCCCTCCTTCATGCCCAGTTTGGTATCCATTGTAGCCGTTAATCAGTCCATACATTTGCCAGCCGCCTTCCCTAATCCACAGAACAAAGAGGAACGGATTCTGCACTCCTTAGACGTGCACAGACAACTTAGATTCTACTTGGACAGAACTAAACCTCAAAAGAAATCTGATCAACTGCTATTTCAAAGCAAACCATTTCCAAATGGATAGGCCATTGCATTAATTTCTGTTACAAACACCATGGAAAACCTATCCCACAGAGGATCAGACCCCACTCTGCCAGGGTTGCATCTATCTCTACAGCCTTTCTCAGAGGCGTCCCTACCAGGGACATCCTAGAAGCTGCTACCTGGAGTTCTGTACATATTTTCACCAAGCATTACCATCTGCCAATTTTCTCTAAATCCAGAGCTGGCTTTGCCACTGTAGTCTTGCAGGGCCTTTTAGCTGGTCCTAATTCTGTTTAAATTCCTCCTCCCAATCTTTGCTTTGGGAATCTACCCAAAAGTGATGACTGCAACAGTGAAACACGAAGAACATAGTACAGTTGTGTACACTTACCATAAATGTAGATGTTAGAGTGTATTCACTGTTGCAGTCATGATTACCCTCCCTCCAGCCCCCTTCTTTTTTTAGATATACCTCTACTTTCCTTTGCTATCTTCAAAAGCTTTTTGGTGTATTTGCTTTTTTATTGGAGATATAACCTTGTATATTTATAGATTGAATTACTTCCCATTAAGGGGGCACCTGACATCTGGGGCAAGAAAAACTGATGTAATGGCATCGGCTGCATGTTTTATGCCCCTGACGACCTGACGTCATGGAAGAAGGGCAGCAACCGACGCAGGACCCAAGACTTTGATAATCAGGCCGACTGAGGGCTACTGCAAGCAGATACCGCAAAAGTGATGACTGCAACAGTGAATACACTCGAACATTTACATTTATGGTAAGTGTGCACAACTGTACTTTATGTACTCACCATAACGTTCCATTTGAGTAGTTAGACTTCATTTGTCAGCGACCTTCCCCCTGACCTTGGTGATTTATGTCTGTGTTTCGGGCTCAGTGTCCTGGGTCTGGTGAGCCTAGTTTGTCTTCTGGTCAGGTTTTTATATCTTAGGTTGTTGTGTGTCAGGCAGTGGGTGGCAAACTCGATCTGAGGATTGGAAGGAGGTTGCAGTGTAGTATGGGTAAAGGGTAGGAGCTTGGAGCTCGGATCTTTAGCTTTGTAAGCTGCCGGCTCGAAT
>NC_056726.1:514248690-514251190 GCF_019279795.1 Protopterus annectens | reverse complement strand
CTGTCTTCCTTCCTCTAGACAAAGTCTCCTTTTTGAAAAACTACTTCCAAAAAATCCAGCAGAAACATTGCATCTCAGCCAAAGAGTTTCTCTAAGCACTGGGATATATGGCATCATGTATCCTTGTGGTCCCCTGGCCAGGCTACACATGAGGAGGCTTCAGTAGTACCACAAGAATGTATGGTGCCAGAGCTCTGTCTCTAGAGACAGAGATACAGCTGATCCCTTGTCTCAAACAAGAGTTTGCATGGTGGATACAGGCTTGTACCCAAAATCAGGGCCTTGCTTTCAGTTTCAGTCCATAGGGCCAAACCCTCATCATGGATGCTTTAGAGATGACCTTGAGGGCCCACTTTCAACACCTCCAATCCCAAGGGAAGTGGGAGATTACCACAGTCATGTGGTACATAAACGGGCAGAGGCGCACCCACTCTTATCCTCTGTGCAACCTAGTGATGCAAGTCCTGGGGAACTACATTCTTGGGTTTCACCTCATGGCACAATACCTTCCAGGGGCTTAAAATGCTCTAGCAGATGACGTTGGCAGAAACTTGATGGACCCACACGAATGTCATCTGCATCAGGAAATTTTTCTCAGCATGTCTCTGAATTGGAGTCCCACAGGTCAACCTCTTTGCCAATAAGGAAAACGCTCACCTGAAAAAATTCTTTGCAAGGATCAAACAAATCTGTCTGGAAAACAGGTGCTTTCTCCTTCCCTTGGACACACCTCTTCATTTATGCATCCCCCCCTTTACACCTTCTGCCTCAAATGCTTCTAAAGATAAGGGAAGAGGACCCAAGGTGAATACTGATAGCACCAGACTGGCCCAGACAATACTGATATCCTCTCCTCCTCAAGCTTACGAATCAGTGCCCATGGCTGTTACCTTAGAGAGTAGATCTTCTCACTCAAAACAAGGAAAGGATTGTGCACCCCAACCTTAAGACATTCAGCTTTTCAGCTTGAATAAGTCAGCAGTACCCAACTGCAACATTACCCTAAGTAAGCAAGTGCAGGGCATCCTTAAAGAATCTAGAAGGCCTAGCAGAAAATCATATTCAGCCAAATGGAAAAGATTCTCTATTTGATGCCAGAAGCCACACTTGGATTCTAGTTCAGTACACATTACTACCATCCTGGAATACCTGGCTAGCCTGGTAGATAAAGGCCTTTCCTACTCCTCCATTAAAATTCATGCATCTGCCATTTCAGCCCGCATTACTGCTCTTCTTCCAGTCTTTCCCCATCCCCTATTAAGGCGATTTCTTAGGGGAATCATTCACATTAGACCTCCCAGGAAGAAACTTACTCCTCTATGGGACTTCAACATTGTTCTAGAAAAGCTGACTTTGCCGCCTTTCGAACCTGCAGCATCTGCTCTTCTGAAGTTTCTTCCATTGAAAACTCAGCCAGGAGGGTTTCTGAGTTGCAGGCCATCATGGCAGTGGAACCATTTATTACCTTCCACCAAGACAGGGTTTCCCTCAGACCTAATCCCTCTTTCATGCCCAAGGTTGTCAGTAATAATTCTCTAAATCAAGCCATTCATCTGCCTTCATTCTTTCCCAAGTCTCAGAACAAAGGGAAAAGAATACTTCATTCTTTGGATGTGCACAGGCCGCTCTGCTTTTATCTGGACTGGACAATTGTCAAGCCTTGAGAAAATCTGACTAGCTTTTTATTACCTTTGCCCCTGACTCTGAGAGGAAGCCAGCTTCTAAAACAGTCTCTAAATTGATCTCCCACTGCATCTCTTTCTGGTACAGCCATCACGGCAAAAAAAAAAAAAAAAAACTGAAGCGATTAGGACACACTCCCCAAGGGCCACAACTATCTCTGCTGCCTTTCTGAAGGGAGTCCCTACTAAGGACATCTTGGAAGAAGCCACCTAGTCATCTGTGTATACCTTCACAAAACAGTACCACTTGGCAGCCTTTTCTAAATCTAGAGCAGGATTTGCCACTGCCATCCTGCAGAGCATCCTCTCCTCTCCTTCCCCCCATCAGTTCAGCTTTGGAAATCTTCCCACAAGTAAGGACTGCAACAGTGAAACATGAAGAACATAGTACAGTTGTGTACACTTACCATAAATGTAGATGTTCTAGTGTATTCACTGTTGCAGTCTGCTTTCCTTCCCTACTGCCCCTTCGCCTACTATGTAGCCTACTACTAATCAACTAAAGGATCCTCTTCCTTAGTTCCCCCCTGTCCACTTAGGGCTTCTGCTGGTAGAGGACAAGAAAATACTAAAATCATGACACAGGCTGGCTCCTTTTATACCCAAGCATACTGACATCGGTCAGGGCGTTTGCCAGCCTGGGAGGTGGGAGTTTTCTTCTCTGGTAGTCGGGCCAGCCAAGTGCTTTCACAGCAGGGAATCCCACAAGTCAGGACTGCAATAGTGAATACACTTGAAAATCCACATTTATGGTAAATGTACACAACTGTACTGTCTCTCTCTCTCATGCTCTGTGTATCTTTTGCTCTCTTCTCGCA
>NC_056726.1:513901190-513931190 GCF_019279795.1 Protopterus annectens | reverse complement strand
AGTCTCTTTTTCTTTTCTTTTAATGTGGTACCCACTTGTACTCTATACATTCCCTTGATGTACTTAAAAGTATTTCTCCCATTCTCTCTGCCTTCTTTCTTCAAGACTGTCCCATTTAGGTTGTTTTATTCACCCTTCATCTGATTTCTGGTAAAGGTCAATCACCATTTTTGTTGCTCTTGACTGAAAGTACCTCTATCCTTTCTATGTACTTTCTCTTCAGAACTAGACAGAGTACCAGGGACATAAATTTTAAAATGGTATAGCCTTTTTAACCAGTACTCAAAACCCACACCCAGGACCTACATTTTTTCCTAATTTTCTGCAATGTTCTTAATTACTCTCCATGTAAAAGCTACCTTTTTATAATTTAGGATATTAACTAAAGTTTAGAATAAGGTTATAGAAGCTACTTACATATTCAAAAAAACTAATTAAATATGACAGCATTTTAACAGAAAGTTATAGAATATGGTAAGGAATGTCACAGTAAGTTAGTCTTTAAGGGATTTATTCCAAGGCTGGTTTTGTCATTCTTGGCTATGTGTTGGCACTTATAATCATATAAACCGTAAGTTAAGACAGACAGTTGCAAAGGTAATCAGTTACAAAGAGAGTTAACCAGGTGTGAGATGTGAAATGTCCTTGATTACATCCATGAATGCAACCAGAACGTTTTTTTTTCTGTATGGCTAGGAGAGTTTCTACTTTAAAATGCTTCATTGCTTCATCCATAAAGATTTAATTTAAATATATGAGAGGTTTAGACAACATAGATATTTGTTTATGTAAGATCTGAAGATAGTGATTCTCTGCATATTTAAGTGATCCAGCTGCAGTCGAATAAAACATTTAGGAACACACAACAACCCCTTTTACTAGTGCCAGTTTTGAAGAAAGTTGTGCCCTAGTTAGTGGTTCAACTATTTTTCCTCCTGCAGACTATATTATTTGATTGAAAAGGTTGTGGAATTAAATAATATGGTTGTGTTTATGGTCTGGGGACAACAGTTTACTGATTTAGAAATTCTATGGTTTTTTTTGCTAAAATTGGCAAAGGTAATCATTAGATTTCTCACTACAACCTGATGTGCATCTGAATAAATGTCTGATATGTAAGTGTATCTGATTAAATGTCTGATATGTATGTGTATCTGAATAAATGTCTGATATGCATGTGCTGCACTGCACTGCTTGACAATCATGTTTATATGTCTTTGTGACTAACACAAGTTTCCAGCATACAATATAAGAAACTGTTAGGTGCTAGTGTTACTGCATATTGAAGCCCACAGTTTCTGTAAAATATTTCTCCATTTTTTGCATCCTGTTTACTTGCTGACCACAAGTCCCCTGTGACTTAAGACCCCATTCATTCCTCACAGGTGCAAGAAATGCTACCAGCCCATCCATTCCTTTATAGGAGAGAGATGATCACAGGGCCATCATGCAGGCAGACATCAGGGTCTCCCCATAGCTCCAGTACATAACACCATTTGGCAGCTTCCAAGGGATGCTAGATCTGCAGTCTATATGGATGAGCACATGACTGGTTGCTGACCTGTGTGACTATACCACAGGAGCATGTTTCTTTGGCCTGGGCTCCACAGACTGCACCATCCAGCAATTCCAATGGCTGTTATCACCCAAGTGGACAGCTAAGGCACCTCCCTAACCAAATGCTGTTCATTCCCATCCTTCCATTTAGCTCCCTAGAGTTCCTATTACCTTTAAATGAATACGGGTCATCTAGGTTGCAGTTAGGACTTTATCTCTCTTTGGCATAGTCACTCAGTATTTCTGCATCTTTTGATCCAATTTTCTACCATTTTTAGTGGCCTTGTTTACGCCTGTAGGACTGAACTCATTCACAAGTTATTGTCTTAACCACATCACTGTCTCTTATGTCAGCAGTATATGACATGGTTAAAGATGGTAGTGTTGACATAATTACTTACCCAAGGGTAACATAATAGAATAGATTCAGAGATGATAGTTACTCAGACCATGAGCTATTAATAAGCTTTATTATGTGTCCCTGTGTTTAATAGCCTTCATTTCCATCCACTAGCCCAGTTATGGTGGGATGAGAGGGGCACCTGCCCTGGACGCAAATTGTTGGGGGGCAGGATTAGCCATTCTCAATGTTTTTTTAATGCAATATTGCCTTTTTAAAGCCAGTGTTGCATTTGTGGTCAAACCTAAGTGCTTTAATGCTCAGTACATAGTTTAAACTGTAGCAAACTACTTGCTACATTGTAGCAAGCAGTTTGCTACAGTTTAAAAGTAAAAACATAGAAAATCTCTCTTTTTTTAAGTACAACCTGAGGGCTGAAGCATTCCATGTAG
This sequence comes from Protopterus annectens, assembly GCF_019279795.1. NCBI lineage: Eukaryota > Metazoa > Chordata > Ceratodontiformes > Protopteridae > Protopterus > Protopterus annectens. The sequence goes on along the minus strand of NC_056726.1, from coordinate 513,928,841 downwards.
GTAGGGTATAAACTATAGTAACTGTTTACTACAGTTTAAAAGTAAAAAAAAAAATGTTTCTAAAACCTGAGCACTGGAGCTCTTAGTACAGGTAGGGTATAAACTGCATCAGCTGGATGCTACATTTGTAGCAAGCAGTTTGCTACAGTTTAAACGCATCTTTTTTTTTCAGACTAAAACATTTGTACTGTAGCTCTCCGTGCAGGCAGGGTATAAACTGTAAAAACAGTTTGCTGTGGTTTAAAAGAAAAAAAAATAAATATGTTGAAGCAGGGTAGGGGCAGGCCACAGAAATGAGACCCAAATGGCTGGGGCAGGAGGGAGGGTGTGTGTGTTTGTCCATGCATCTGGCCATGATGGGTGGGTGTAGATTTAACTGTAATAAGCTGATCACTTTCAATGTAGTGATCTGCTAATTACAGTAAAGTGCTTTTTTGCTGTTATTCATAGTACTAGTCCAGAGAGCTGGTTGAACCAGTTACACTTGTGTCTCCATCTGCCTACAATTTGACTCTGAAAAAGTCACTAAGCCAGACAGTGCTTCCAGGTTGCCCGTAAAAAGAGTGCATGCCTTGTGGGTTTACGTAGTTAAAAATAAAAGCTGACTGCAGAGTGCTGCTTAATGCATGTGTGGTTCTCTCAGTGCTACTGTTAAATGCACTACTGAGCTGGGCTCCTCTAGTAACAATGGAAAATAACGGCACAGGCTGCAAAAGAATAACTTTTGATGCATCCAGAAATGGACCTGGGCTAACCTGACATTATTAAAAAATAAACACATTCTAAAGCAGTCTGCATTTTAGGGTGGTAAAAATTTAACTGACAAAACAAGAGACTGTAAAAGAAGTTAAGTTTCGTTAATTAGATTAATTAACTGTATTCTGAAATGGAGTGGAGGATTTATCTGTTCAGAATTGTATGCTTTCCGGCACAGTATTTCCTCTAGATAGTTTTCCTATCACAGTTTATTGCTGTTATCATAGTAGTAAATGGCTGATGTATAGTTTATGACATTTACAGAACAGTGCATCTGTGAACCTGTGTCTAAGGTTACACTTTTTCAGACTAACTGCTTCCTGCTGGATAGATTAAAGAGGTAATGTGTTTCCTGATGGAATAAATCCATATTTTATTTAGCTAGTGATGACCACATCTATAAGTAGAGTTTGTCTACGCTGTGCTGTTAAGATATAATTAGCAAATATTCTGTGACTAAACAGTTTCAAAGTAATAAGAGAAATAAATATTTATAAATGTTTATTAAATTACAATTTTACTTAAAATTCAACTTCAGCATTAATTGCCCCTCTATTTTATCACTTTTTACACCACTTCTTATGTCAGCAGATATGTTTAAAATAGCAAAACCAGTACAATCACTGGTCAGTTCCAACCCCTTGGGGGTTAAAACAAAAATGCCATTCCATTTTGCTCAGAACTTCCTTCTCCTTTTCCCATTGTCAGAGTTCCAATTATTTATCTATTTCCTATGACAAAGCTGCAGACAGATCCTGTCCCATCATTAGATATTTTTAAGTCTGTATATTTTAACTTCCTAGATCACAGAAAGTCACCACCCTCATGAAATCAAATTGGCCACTTCAAAAGAATTGTTTTCCTAAACTAAGCAGACAAAATGCTATGAATATATTGTACAAAGTTATGAGGACACTACTGTATAAAGCATCCAGTGCTGCAATATAAAATACCTGTATTTGAAGTTTAAAAAAAAAATAAAAATTCTAATCTCTCCTCTGTTGCAGTGGTAAAATGTTCAACCCATGTGTTGTTGAAGAATAAAGTCCTGACCACTGTTGTAGTGACCTATGCTTGATTATCTGTATGGGTGCTGAAGTAGCCAACTGGGGAGGAATGGGAGACAGCTGGTGGAGGGTTGAATGTTGTTTCTCCTAGCACCTGGGGATATTAAACATGCTGACAAACGTGTGTATGGTCTTGTAACACTGCAGTCTGCAAGCATGTACCTTCAATAGTTGATTAAATGTGCCTCCAGCCCTGGGCTGTTTTCAAACAATGGGACCGCCACACAGATTGTTTTTAGGACCACGCAAAATTCTACTTCCTGATTATTTAAAATTATATTTCTTGTTTAATACAACAACATTCATTAGTGTGTTTTAAATTTGTAGTTTTTAATATTTTTTTCCAGTAAGCAATGAAACAAAATGTAAGAACCAGTAATGACAAAACTACCTATTTTATATAATTTCAGCCATAAAATGCAACTCTAACTACTGTCATAATAATATACTTACTAAACAACTACAGTCACTTTATTAACAGTGTACACTTCACACCTCTGATTGTGACAAGACTGGGCACAGTGCACTATTCCAATTTGCTTTATATTAATGCACACATGTCTTGTGTAGACAGACTGATGATGTTTTAACTTTATCAGTTCAGCAGGGTCAGCCATTTTATTCACAGATATCCCCCAAACCCAATAATTATAGCTATGTTATTGACCACATCCTTCTCAGATGTCTGTGTGAAAAAAATGAACAGTAATAATAATGACCAAAGTTTCATGTTTATTTCACATAAACACAGTAGCCAAATTATTCTGACTTAATTCACACACACACACACACACACACACACACACACACACACACACACACACACACACACACACACACACACACACACACACACACACACACACACACACACACACACACACACACACACACACACACACACACACACACACACACACACACACACACACACACACACACACACACACACACACACACACACACACGCACACACACGCACACACACACACACACGCACACACACACACACACACACACACACACACACATCCTGCAAAGCCAGATTAAAGATTGTTTAAAAATGACCAGATGATAAGAGCATAAGGTACTTTTATCTGCAGATAGCCCACCCCTCCCCACCAACAGTTATAGGAACTTGTTGAAATATATACTCTTTATTGTTTTGAAGGAAAAAATTACATGTACTTTATTGGTAGCTTTGGATGAATTGCTTGAAATTGTGTAAGGATCACTAGCATCACACCATAAGACTCAGACGTGTGGCACAGTTTAAATAAAAGAGTATGACAGCATAAGGAATATTAACCACCTGATAACATATGCTAAGTCAATATGCACAAACTCTGTAGAAGTAAACATCATCTGAATAATCTTACTTTAAAGAGAACTATTACTAATGCAGAGACTGCTGCTGGTAAACAACTTTGGATTTCAGTGCTTCATCATCAAAGGCAGTGTCTGCCACTCTTGAAGAATAAATTGACTATATTGCATTAAAAAATTGGTGTGCTGATAATGTTGCCATAACAATTCCTGAACTAGATTGGCTATGCAATAGGGGATGGCTGGAAAACAACAAAAATAACAGGTTCATAGTTAGTACTCATGTGGTCCAGGAAACCATTAAGGAGCCTAGCCTAAATTTCCAGTTGCACCAGTGACTTGCTCAGTGTGGCACACTAAGTAAAAGTAAGGCAGAAGGATTCAAACACTGCACCCTTGCCACAGGAAGCAGCTCATTAACAAGTCAAAGCTTTACTCCTCTGCATTAACAACCAGAGTAATAGCTTTTAACTAACTGTAGAAATCCTTTACAACCCATTCTTGCAGAGAAGACTGTATCACAGTAATATGCAACAATGACTGCATAACAGATGTTGAAGATAAGACGTTTTTGATCATCATTCCAAATAAGGCACACTATATGACCTGAGAAATGTCAACCCCTTTACAGCTGGTGGACGCCGTAAAGAAGGAACTGCAAAAATATATTACTACAAAGCAACATGTTTATATTACTAAAATATAATAAGTTTCGACAATATTAAACAATTCAGGCCTTTTAATGAATTAATTCTTCCTTTAGTGCAATGAATAAAGGAAAACAATTAAGCCAATATAAATGCTGCAGAAGCGTTTGCCTCAACAACCCACAAATCATCCAAAACTCATAAACATTGCTGTATACAACATACTGTTTTTTTGGGAGGAAGGACTTAAATTGCTTGCATGACCTATGTCTCATTTTTGATCTTCCTAAATTTTTTTCTGTTAGCAAGAATAGCTATCCCCTCTAACGTCACTCCTTACAGGTCTTAAATGGCTGATAATGCCATATTGTTTGAGCGTATACCTTCAGAGTTAAAACAACTGTTTCATGGACAAATGGGGCCCTATGCAGGGTAATGAATCAGGTCCCTTCCAGCAGTACCAAAATCCCATTATTTGGCAGCCTCTCACCAGCTACCATGAACATTGTTGAAACCTTACAATTATCACAAAGATTTGGATTCTATTTAAAACTTTTATTTTAGATTATACAGAAAAAAACACTGACACCCATTTGCTAAACAAAACACTCACATTGAAAACAGAGTTAGCATGAGAAGCAGTACACTTCTTTTACCTTGAAACTTGCATTTAGTAAACATGAATCTGGCAACACATTAACTATAAAAAACATGCTAGGATTCATACTCAAATAGCATATAGTGAACCATTAATTAGTATCTATGTGAATGGTACAGGAATTCTAAAGACAAATGTGTAACACATTTGCACCCCACTAGACACAAATGTCCTTTTTCTGGAGAAGCCTAGGAGTACTGTTGGTTGAAGTAACTTGGTCAGAGTCACAAGGCTACAAGAATCAACCCTGTATTATAGGAAGCAGTTCTTTAACAGCTCATAATCTTACTCATCTGCACTATGTTTTAGACAAACTGCTGTAGATAACATACAGTGCATTTCACACCTGTGTGTCTGCAAAAAAAAAAAAAAATTAACCCAAAGAACATGGCTCATATGGCACTCCTGTTTACTATGATCAATTTTCTTTCCTCTTCCTTTACACCATAAATAACCTGAGTAACCACCCATTTCACCCCTATTAGAATCCACCAATGTGTACCTTTGTAACTCCACGACAAGATTTACAGTATAATACATTCCATCTGTGATGTCCTTACTCTGGTCCAGTAATCAAGGAGCCTGAATCCTCACTACTGACACCAGCAAGTGACATTCACTTGGAACAAAAATAGATACAGATAGTATTTCCAGATGCAGTTCACTGCACCAAGCATAATTTTCCTTTAGTGTACACAGGGAACACACTCAGTCCAGCAGCTGGGTCTCCCCCCCTCTCTCTTTAGACCCCCAATGAGAATTCCCACTGGCATAGCTGCAGAGTTGAGTCCTCAGCCAAGTGTCCAAGCCAAGTCCCCCACCACTCTCTCTGTGAAACCAGTGCTCTGTGTCCCTGCTCCAAGTAGCTGACACATACACATTCTTTGAGATTTGATTTTCACACACACACACACACACACACACACACACACACACACACACACACACACACACACACACACACACACACACACACACCTGGGAAAGGCTAGCACAGATTTACTAGCTATGCCCCTCTGCCCAGACTATAAGGTAGTTGCTGTCACCAGACACTCCAATGCCAGCTACTCTAAGGCTCTTACAAGGGTACTCAATTATACTGAGTGAAATTAATACTAATGCAAATGGTAATCTTGGCCAAACAGCAAGGCTTTCAGGAGCGGCCACAGTGTCACCAATCAAAGGTTAAAATATTTTCTAAAGGATCAGCCACAATGAAAAGTTTAAATATATTTAAAAATAAATAATAATAAAAAAAACATGATAATACTATCTATTTACAATAAACACTGAGGTTTCAATCACAGGAATATTAAAATAACACAGATGAATAGATTCACACAGATACAGAAAAACAGAAGCTAACTAATCTCACTATGTTTTCCTGACTGATCTAAAGAATTACTATTCCCTGGTTACTTACTAAAGCAAGGCAAGATGAAGTGGGTGAGAGATCCTTCTATGTCAGGTTCCAAAAAACAAGACTTCTCTGAGACTTCTGTCTCATCTAGTATTAAAACATAATTTCAGTCCTGGATTACAGAATGACATTGCCTACATCTGGTCATCTGACTTCTGGTTCTCATAGTACCCCCCTTTACTAGAAACTGAACCAGAATCTCACACATATGTGTTACTATACACACAGTCAGAGCTTTGCTAAGATGTGTTATAGCATTTGGAAACTATAAAGCCATTTTAACACTTCCACCCTTCCCTTCTAGGGTAGCAATTAGTTCACTGTGAAAGACAATACAGCAGGATCCCTGGCCCTTGTTTTCACAGACATTTCATCTCTGGCTGCAATCAGAACTATAAGATACAATCTTTATGGCCTAAACAAGGTAATTTAATTTCAGGATATTTTTTAAAAGTTAGCTGGGGCTGAGATTAACCTATTTTCGTCTAGTATCCTCTGTTGCAATATTAATTTCAACAGTTACAATGCAGTCTGACATACAGGTGTATTTTCTTTCTGTCCAACAGGACCCACTGTTGTTACATTTTTAACCCAAGCAGTTTTACAAATAAATTTTTCAACACCAGCACCTGTAGAAATCAATATGATGCACAAATGACGTATAATTCTTTACTAAACTCCAGCTAGCTGTGCTGGCATATGTTACACATCCACTGCCATACTTCTCTTGGCATAGCAGGCAATGCCACACATTGTTACACCATCCAACAAGTGTTGATAACAGTAGGGCATATGAACAAAACCCTAGCCACTGTGGACTCAACTTTAACCCCCCCCCCACACACACACACATACACACTGTTGACTATAAAGGATAGGGGCTCTTTTCCCTGCTGGAAAGGATTACCACATAGCTTAGTGGAATGCTAGTCTAGCAGGAAGGAGGAACAAATGGATCAATAAGGTGAGTGAGGGGTTTGATGATCAAGGTCAGTGTGGGACAGAAAAAAACTTGCACTTACATTGGTGCAACAGTAGGCCATACTCAGATGAAGCTAGATGTCTTGGTTAGCCTAAGGTTCTTAAAGCATCATAGATTTTTTTTCAGAAAGAAATTTTGTTTAAGTCACTGATACACATATAAACCACATTGTTGCAGCAATAAACTCAGCTAAAAGCACAAAAACAACTATATATATAAACACATGTTGTATAGGAAGCTGTGTTATAAATTGTTGCTCTTTTTTAAATGCAAACTGGTAAATGCTGAAATCCGGGCAGGTTGCTTTTACATGGCTGTGATGTACTGAGATGGTACTCTGTGTAGAAATTCATGCCTGAAAAAAAAAAAAAAGTGTTGTGCACTTCAAAGCCCAAGTCTCACTAAATTATATTTAATCAAGCATAATTTGTCAAGGCAGCACTTACTTTAAGCTGAGATGTTTCTAAATCAGTTTACCAAATTGCGGGAAGGCAAGGGGAATAGGTGCCTATTAGATATCTTGTAATGTGATGATGTATGAGATTCCATGAAACAAAGTGATGAAGGAATAATTTTTGGAAACAGACTATTATTTGGGAATGATATGTGGGTCAGTTTATATGTTTCCTTATTCCATGATATGGAGAACTCAGAGCTGACTGTGTTTAGCTGAGGATAAGGGGTAATAAGTCTTGCTAAGAATGCTTGTTTTTCTCTTAGTATAATATCTAAAGGGTAATTTATGTCTTAATGTAGTCTAGGTGAGACTTTTGGTTTCATCTGTAGAATTTTTAATGAATTATAGATTGAAATCTTTGTGTTTTCACTGTTTTGTTTCTTCCTTTAGTCATTATTTAAATACTTGTGCTTTTGGTAATTTGATCTAACCCTTACTGTCTTGTGATTTCTTATGCATGCAACATCTGTACTACAAAAACACCAAACAGGGTTACATTTATCTGGTAAAAATATCTGCAGTAATAAGAATTTGAGTGGACACTGAAATGAATGCTGAAATAAATATCATTTGGGATTTTGGAGTAGTTTGTATGCAACAGAAACCTACCTAGGTGCAACTTTTTTTTTAAATTAAAAACAAACCACAGACGCTAGTCAGTACTGCCAGAAGGATTGATTTGTGGCATGCACTGGACATACCAGAGCAGCTAGTCAACATTGCCAGAAGGACTGATTTGTGGCATGCACTGGCAGTGAATCTTCTTCTAGGATTCTGATGCACTAATAATAATGCCTCGTTGTTAACCAGGTAGGCCGAATGGACACAGACTCCATTTTCAAGGGCAATGTCTGCTTAACTGACTTGCTCAAGGTCACACAGTAGTGCCTCTAATTTCAGCCACCCCTACTGGCAGAATCTCTTTTCTCCATTCTTGTGTTGGCTTAGTTTTTAGAATACTTTCTTCTATATTATGAATATAATATTCGATTTGGCTGTTGTTATTCTGAATAAGGATTTGCATCCAAAATCCCACTCTCTGCTTATTTCTTGAATTCCTTCCTGATTCATTATCATCTTTTTTATTTTGAATTATAGCTGTCCGCTTGTGCTATGTATGCCTTAACTGTGTAGCTCTAAAATATCCCTTCAAATCAAGTAATCCTAAACTACTTTATTCTATTGAAAGGTCAACTAATCCCACGTGACCTTTGCTCTCTTCCCCTCCTACATAAAACTGTTCAACTCTTTATTAATGACTGTTCAGAAATAAAAAATATGTCTGACCTGTGTTTAAAATGTCTTGTGTCTTTCGTCTTTTCCCAGTTAGGGGTCGCCACAGTGGAACTCTGGTCCACTAATGATTGGTAGTGGATTTTTACATACCGGGTTACCAGCCCTGACGCACAACCTTCAACGAAGGCACACCCCATCCATGTATGCCTCCACACAGAAGATGCTCTAGCTGAGAATCGAACGGGACAACATCTTGCTATGAGGCGACAATGCTACCGCAGCACCACCACCGCAGTAAAGGGACTAAAAACATTTTCACTGTTTGCATCTTGCTATCCATTTCAATAAACAAGAACTTTCAGTTTCACAGTTTTTGTATTATCTTTTGCTTAGTCTTTTCTCACATACCCTTAGCTGCCATAATAGGATCCTTTGTAATCTATACTTCTAAATAGTTTTTATTGTGTCTCCATAAATATGAATATTGCTGAACTAATTCATGTGCGGGTACATAGCTTTCAACTATAGCCTTTGTTTTATCTTCATAAATTTTATACACCGAAAACACTTGAAACTGTATCAAAATGTTCCTCAACACCATGATGTCTTTTTCTGTTTTTATCAGGTACAAAATAATATCATCTGCAAATAAAGCCAACTTTTCTTGATAACCATACCAATTATATCCTTGAATTTCTGAGTCCCTTATTTTCTTTGCCAGTGGCTCTAAATATAATGCAAATAATAAAGGGAAAAGAAGACTCCACTGCCTGGTTCCTCTGTTCAGACACAACTTATCACTGAGGAACCCCCTCTTTAATTTTTGCATCCATTCCCTCAAATATCTTCCTAATTAGCCTTATTATTGTATTGGGTAATACAGATGCTTCCATTACCTACTCATAAAATCCCAGCTTACTCTCTCAAATGCTTTCTCTGCATCAAGAACCACCAACAACAGCAGTATTTTCTTACATTCTGCTTCCCTCTCGACTATCATTGTTCTACTAATGCTCTCAAATGTTTGCATCCTCCCCACAAAACCACATTGATCCATATCTATCAATTTTGGCAACATCTTTGTCATTCTTTTAGCTATTATAGACATAAACATTTTATAATTATCATTTAAAATTGAAATGGGCCTAACTGAAGTGGGCTCTGATGTTTCTTTACCATCTTTAGGTATTACAGCCACCACACCAGTCTTCCAGGATGCTGGTGCTTCCCCTCCTTTTACGACTCTGTTAAACAAATCTTTCTAGGTCTTTATCATTTTCTTTCCTTCTAGCTTCAAAACATCCACTAAAATACCTTCTATTCCTGAAGACCTTCAGTCTGATTATACATCACTGTTTTAGTCTCATCTCTTCCTGTCTTAACTGGTAATTACTGAGCCTCCTCTGCCTCTAACCTTGGCATAATTATGTCTTCCATAAATATTTCCATTTCTGCTTTTTCTTGCTTTCACTATTTCTCTGCATTATACAAATTTTTATTTATTTATTTATTTGCAGTTTGTTTGCCAGGATGGTCCATTGGAGTCCTGTGTAGAAAAGCTCCAGAAAAATGAACAAACAAATACAAGTTAATTAGAAAGCAAGTTATAACAATAGATAGTACAGTAATACAGGTAATAAATGGCATTAGTGAAATGCAAAAGCAGGCATTCTTTAAAAAGGAAAATAAAAGTGTTCTACAATCATATTTATATACAAAATCTGTTGATTGCAACAGATCCTTATAAAAGTGTTATACAATCATATTTATATACAAATCTGATGATTCCAACAGATGCTAATCAGAGTTAAGAAATCATAGGAGGAAGTTTGCCGATGTACTGAATCTTGGGGAGTAGCTTAAGTTGGGGGACTTTATGCAGGATTGGAACAGGAACATTCTTGTTGTGATGTTAGGTGCTATGTTAGGTGGGAGTGGAGTAAGGTTTTGAAGGAAAGAGGCTGCTAGAGATACGGATTAATGGAGGGAGAGAATTCCACAGGCGAGCTAGAAAGAAGGACAGAGGGTGATTGCCTGGTGGACGAGAGGGTTTGTGTAGTTCAGTCAGATTTTGGGAGTTAGATCTTAAGGATCTATTGGGCAGATGCATTTTAAAGGTGTTGGCAAGGGAGGGGCAGAGAGAGGGGCTAAAGATAGGTTTGTGTGCTTGGATAAGTTGAATATAGGTGAGGTAGTTGGGTAGTTCTAGCCAATTAAGTTTGTGAAGGGCAGTGCAGTGGTATGTAGAAGATCTGTGGCCTGCTGCAAATTTTGAAATTTTATTGTAACAGGAGGAGAGTTTTGCTTTGAGGGAGGATTATAGGTTATTAAGGCGTGGGGGTCCATATAGGAGGGATGGGATAAGGTATGTTGTAGAGAGTATTAGTTTGGTAAAATTTCTGAAATATCTCTAATACCTCTACAGGATCTCTGGTTATTTTTCTTGTTATAGACTCCCTAAGTTTGGCAACAACCCTTTCTACTTTCTGTTGCCTCAATCATGCTAAAAGTTTTTGTGCTCTGGAGTTAGCACTCTGCAGTTGTACCTCTTCTTGTTCTGTGAGATTCCCCTTATTCTGCAGTATTTTAACCTTCGTCATCCATTGTAAATAATTCTTGTTACTTCTTAACTATATCTCTTTTTTCTTTTATTTCTACCCTATTTTTATCCCACTCATCAGCTATACTTAAGGGAGAAATTTCTATCTTCGCTAATAACTCTCAAATAATTTCCACTATCTATTCCTTAAATTTCTCTTTTTTTAAAAGGTAGTTGGGAAGTGCCAGTGTCACATTTTTGATTTCATTACCTTGCTTTTTTATTTTAGTTGTTTTTGGTGCATGATCTGAACCATTTTTGGATGTTTGTCGAAACTTTCAATTAAATGCACATGTTCCTGCGAAACATAATTTTTGTCTGGTCTAGCCCAGTTATTGTACTTTGGGGGATAATATGCAAATTCTCTCCAAGTTTTACTACTGAAGTCACATCTTTAACACCAAATATTTTCTTATATGACATGGAAATCTCTCCTGTTTTATTATATTTTCCCTTCTAGGTCCCCCAGATACATCTTTAGGGTTGCAAATCAAGTTCCAGTCCACACCTGTAAGTAATGTTCTCTGCTGAAAGGTGAGTATTTCTCTCAAATGTTTCTTAATCTCCATAATAGCAGTTTTAGGTGGAATATAAACATGCCAGCATAATCCTCATCCCTTTCCAGTAGTCCCTTACTACCACAAATCTACAATGACTATCTTTCCTCTCTTTTGTCCTCTAACAATTAGTATAAATACTCCCCTTTTCCTTTGTCCCTGATATTCTGCCGAATATCCATCCTGAAATCCTTTTTATCAAATTCATATTCTCACTTCTTTCCAAATGTGTCTCCTATAGCATTTCTATTTGCAATCTGCATTTCTTAATATAATTCAATACTCTTACCTTTTTTCTATACCTGTGAGGTCATTCATGTTCCAAAACAATATGGATGGTGCAGCCATTATGATAAGAAATTATTATTCCCACCTATTATATGTATGACAGTTTTTTAAATGTCTGTTTCCAGCTTTTGTCTTACATGCACCGACTAATGTTTGGCAGGTTGATTCTTTATACAGTTGTTTCTTGTCATCTCCATTTGAACCGATGTTACATATAATAAGACATTTTGTTTGAATGAAAGCCCTCAAACTGAAAAAAACCCACAAACACACCCATAGAACACCCCATAACCTATTAATTTAAAATAAACATAGAAAACTATGCACACCTTCAAATAATGAAGTGTAACCCTCCCGATAGGAATAATTGTCCCAAATCAACAGCTGCACCTACAGGCATTAACTAACCGAAAATTAAGGTTATCCATGCTATGACACAGTTTATAACCTGCGCTTCTACTTACGGTAATTGACGTTTGTTCTTGTCTTATCTTTATTCTCCTTCCATATCTGAAAAACAGCTTATATGATTTCAGAAACCTTTAACCTTTAGCCTTAAAATGCTTTGGCTTTTATTACCTGCCCCTATAGTCAGCTTGTTTCCATGGAAACATAAGAAAAAATCTACAGCTGACCTCAGCTGCAGACTTCTCAACTCGCAATGAACATTTATTTGCAAAAAGAACATTTTTTATTACATTCAGTGTTCTCTTACTTACTCAAAACAATGTGTTATTAGATTAAGCCAAGGGCCTTAGTCCAGACATTCACCTATGCAAAAGTAAGAGAAATCATATCAATGCGACATATATTATAATGTCTGCACTTTTACACCTATCCCCACCTCAGTGACCCAATGTCTTTAAACTAAAAAAGAAGAAAAAAGGCACTTTTTTACTTTAATATCTTTGTTACATACAGTAAAAACTGAAAATGCATATATATATATATATATATATATATATATATATATATATATATATATATATATATATGCCATTGAATACCAGTCCAGTTGCTTATTTGTGCTTTTATAAAATGAATATAGTCTGTTCCTCCAGTGTCACTGATACAGCAGAAAATCTCAGGATTTTCCCTGTGTGCTCTGTTCTCTGACTACCATTTTTGAAACAGCTCTTCTTGAGCAGTCTCATACTCAGTCAGCCCTTCCTTTATTTCAGCCTCTGTTTTTTGCAGTTTTATCAGTTCATCTGAATAACTTTTCACAACGTCTTCCATTTTTCCAGCCTTTTGTTATTTGAGTTGATATACTCATTCAATGTTTTATTTATTTTAATCAGCTTTGAGCACATTTGATTTATTTTTTTCCTCTAGATTACTGGAAGCTATGTCTTGCACCAAAGGTGGAGTTTTAACTTCTTTTTGCTGATCAGTTGTAGGATTCCTCCCATTCAGTGTTTTCACTTCAAAGTTTCCAGTCGATTTTCTTTCAGCTGTTTTGCTTTCTTCTTTAGGCTGGCATCCAGACAGTATACTTATTTGCCAGTAACTGAATTTACTAAAACTCACAGAATTACTGGTTCTTATCTCTCAGTTTTTTTCATCATTGGGAGAGCTGAAATTAAGCTGTTTGTCAGTGTACAGCCATCTTGGAAGTCCCCCACCATCATGTTTTTTTTTAACCCTGTTAGTCTCACATATATACCTGCTGCATCCAAGGGGTGGCGTGCAATAGGCCTTGTGATTGATATTCATACCTGTATATGTAGTTAAATAATGGTCCTGCCCCCATTTTAGACAGCCTATCTGAGTGATCTCCCATTTCAACTGGTGACTTGTGTCATATTGTCTGTGCTGTGACACGTACTCCCCAACCCTCTCTTTCCACTGAAGAGAAGCAAGTAGGTTTAACCCTTATCATTCCTCTCCTCCCCTACACCAGCTCCAACAGGCATCCAAACTGGTAGTCAAACTAAGGTCTCTTTGGTTTCTTTCAGGGCTTTATACTTCTGCTTCAGTGGGTCTGTCTATATTCACATTTAAAAAACCATAGCCATTACAACTACAATGAAAACAATCTTTTGTTACTAAAATTATTCCAATAATGAGCTTGAAGATAACTGAAAGGGCTATTTTTGCTATCATAAACTATAATCTGAAATGTAACAGATCTGAAGAAAAGGAACAAAAAGACAGTCTGACAGAGGGCTAAACATAAGGTGCTAATGGAAACTAAGAATGTTGTTACAATATGTCCGGTAATGCTGTAGAGCTGTTTGACGATTTAGATCCTATTTAAATGACTGCTGTAGGATTGCACTGCAAATATCAAAGCATTATTATAGCATATTAAGTTATTTTAGACATGGTTTATCTAGCTCAACATTTCAGTATTTGTAGCTGTGTTATCTAAGTGCTTGGTGTGGGGTAACAGGAAAGTATGCTGCGGATCTTTGTGAACTGCAGGTACACTTTCACAAATTTATTTTCAACAGTGCACTGTGGCAGAAAGAGAAAAGAAACTTTTTTTTTCATTCCATACTGTTTGCACTTTCTGAAGAAAGGGGAATGGGGTGAGACCCCCACATGAGGGGGTGCAGGAGACTTGTATAGCAAAAAATATTTGGTTCATTGTTAATGAATGTATGTAATGCATGTCTAATTTTCTTTTATGAGGGATTTGATTTTGTAGGATATAAAGATTTGTTATAGATCTATCTTTAGTTTATGCAGATTCCTCCAAAGGCCAGTTGCCTACTGTATATGCTGACATGTTTGATGAAGTTTGCCATGCAGCAGAAATTGAGATAATTATTTTCAGCTCCAGAACATGCCTGGCTTACTTTTCACCTTCAAAAACACAATGTTCTTACTCCAGTGATAGCAAGACTCTGAATGGTAAAGTGAAAGAGGCAGGAAGGAAATACAGACAGATGTAACTAATGGATATAGATTCATATCTGCATATATCACTTATTACAACATGGTTTATGTTGTGTTGCTCCACATGTAATTGCTTGGCTTATATTGCCTTTTGTTTCAGCATACCGACTCAAGGTGGGGGTTTTTTGTACATTATGCTACTGATACTTATTAAAGTACTATATTGTGGTCTAACATACAGGAATAAAGCCATAACTACAGCCAAGATAACCCACACATGAGCACCAGCTCATTTGATTGATGGAGCTGGCAGTGATGGATAGGTATGGCCACCCTAGGTAGGTGGGATTTGGTTCCTGATTGGTTTGCTGACATACCAGGCTAAGCAGAGGCTTACCAATACCAATGATCCAGTGCAAGGAGGATGTGAGAAGTGGTCCCCAAGCTAGAGACAATTACTCCCGACACCACATGTGAAGAAATGTAGCACAGACACCTTCCCTCAGCTCTACTATATGCATCAACAATCTTGACCAACCTATCCAAAACAGAAACCAATAAATTGACCTCCTGCTTTAATCAGATAGCCAAATTTGCCAACAACAGCTCCTTTAGAACTCATCACTGCCAAAATCTAAAACAATTGGGTTGGCTTGAACTTCCAAACCTACTAACCTATAACCAGCTGATTATTACACACAAGCTACTCTATCATCCAAACACAACACCTTCATTAAGTAACATAATCCAACAGTACTCCTGTCCTAGGCAACTCCACTACACTAATAAATTACTGTTAGCAGTTACCAGATCTCACAATCATGCTGGTGACTCCCTATATTCTTCTTATATAGCCAAACTCTGGAATTATCTGCCTACATCCTTAACCCTAGAAGCATCCCTCTCTAAATTTAAAATAACTCTCAAATCTTACCTAAGCATAAAATGGCTATGTCCCTGTTCCTCACCAGACTAATTCTTGTACCTCATCTATACTATTGTAAGTCACATATTTTATCCTCATAAAATTTGTATACCACAACTGAAGAAAGATGGCTTATCTGTGTTATTCTGCACTGCATATTGTTATTTAGACTTGTTATCAACTGTACCTCACTGATGCTTAATTCCTTTATGTGTGCCCAATGGGCCTAGTTTAAATATGTATCCTGAATTATCTGCTCGTCTGTTAACTTGCCTCATTGGAGCTTTTCTCCCTGGGCCTCTACTGAAAATGGACATATATCCAGTTGGACTATCCGGTCAACAAATGTAAAATAAATAAAATAAAAATAAATAAATGAGGATGTGTGGGGCTGAGGAGAATAGGTGGTCCCTGTGTTGATGCTGGTGCTCCTGTAACGAGAGAGAGAGAGACAGTAGGGTTAGGGCTGTAATAATGTTGCTTTTCATGCCGGCATGCCAACAATGGCACAAATAATCCACCAGCTAGGAGGCTGTCATCCCTCCCACACAGTACAGAGCATATGTCCCGCTTATGGAGATTGCAAACGGGCTGAGCTTGACTGGGGAGTGGTGTGATGTTCACTAGGCATGGGGGAAAAATAATGGAAACATTTATTTTTACTGTAAATATATGTGATGACTGAGCTCTAAAAATGATAGGTAGCAGTGAAAGGGCAATCATTTTTTTACTTTTACAATTGATTGCTTTTTTCTGAGATGAAGCAGCTTGGAGAATACATAAGGTTCTCACATGGTGGTGCAGGGACAGCTTTCTCCAGCAAAACACTTATTATTATTGTTATTATTATTTTATTCGTTTATTCAACTACTTGTGTTTTTTGAGTACCTTTGCGTAGAGATTTTTATATACTCAGGGTTAACAGGATTTGTGGTGAAATAAATGAGTTGTTTAGAGCTAATGCTATCCTTTTAATCACAACCCCTATTGGTTCATTATGGTTTCACTGGATCCCACACATCAAAGGAGCACTAGAATCAAATATGCATTTCATTCGAGCATATATATTCATCAAGAATGTGCACACAGGATAACCTGGACAATCTGCCTTATATAGTGTCTTATTGTCCTTAAGACAGATTCCACGGTTAGTATGTGGGCATGATTGTATGAGTGAGTGTGTGTGTGTTGTATGTGTTTGAGATGTGTGCAGGTAAGATGAATAGTGTGACTGTCTGTGTGTTATCTGTTTTATATAGGAGCTGTTATTCCCTATATAAGACAGATACCAGGTTTGTGCATTTGTATGTGTGTGTGTGTGCTTGTGTGTGTAAGTGTGAGAGTGTGTTGGTAAGTTTGTCTGCACATGTGTTTTAGAGCAGTACAGGTGGTTTATGAGTGTATGATGAGAAGTGAGTGGTTAAAAGCATGCAGTGTGTTTGGAGTTTATGCATGTCTGGGGCTGGTTAAGAGTTAGGTGTATACATGTATCTGGATGGTTTGAAGGGTGGTTGTATCATGGTGCCTGCAGTGTCTGTGGCTGTGAGTTCTGTGTGCTGCAGTGAATGGTAGTATGTCAGCGGTACTTGTGTGTGTGTATGGACATGTTTATGTGAGTACAAGAATGAATTTCGGTATGATTAGTCAATGCATTCTAGAGCTGTAGCAAAGGTGGAGTGAAGGGGGAGGGGTTGAAAGCCCTTGGCTATTTGAGGGAATGATTGACACTGTCAAAGAGATGCCATTAAGTCCTTTAAAGCACTGTATGCAATCATTTAAACAACTGATTTTGTGATTGCGGCTGCTAAAATGACACTCAGTGCTTGTTGTAGGGGGGTTGCAATCAACTCAGAGCAAGAGTTGTCAATTGGTCAATGACATGCAAGTCTACAGATCTTCTTCTTCTTTCGGCTTTTCACAGGTAGGGGTTGCCACAGCAGATTATTGTCCGCTCATGATTGGCAGTGGAGTTTTACAGTTGCAAGTCTACAGATAGTACTGTAAATGAATTTTCCAAACTCTGCTTACAGATCTGCAAGTCAAAAGTCAAATCCTGATTGATGACTCCTAGACAGTGGTGATCATGCATGCCCTTACCAGTATTTTTTGTTTCTCACCATGGTTGAGGAGGAGAGGTTTGTCGGGGCACCAATTGACCTAGCTACAGCTCTGATGTGTTCTTTTTTATTAAGCAGCTCCTGACCAATTTAACCTTGAGATTTAGAACCAAATGCATCAGAACACATCTGTGCCAGAGAAAATTTACAGAAGTACTGGTCTACATTAAAATATGCAATAATCTGTGATATACAATTTTCTTTTATTCATTTGTTGATCCAGAAAATGAATGAATCCACAATGAGTCATTTCAGCCCTTGTCTGGCTAGAGGGCAATGAAACAGAGATGTGCATATTTTTACTGGGGTAAATGTAAAAAAGCAAGCAAATAACAGAAATAATAGAAATATGCTTAAAATAAAACAGGCTATTTATAGTTGTAGTTACTTAAGAGTAAAAAAATGACAAATGAAACAAACACATTTAGTTGTGTAGCAGAGCAGCATTTACTGAGAATGCTAAGCAGTCATACTAAAGTCACAAGATTACATACATATTTCTGCAAGAAAAGTATCTAAACTCTTTCCCAGCTAAATGCCCTAAGGCATAACAATGTACATACAGAGAAACTAATAAAAGTTATGTGAGATCTATTGAGAGCTTTAAAGGGAGGCTCTTATCAGTAAATAAAATAAACCCATAATGGCACACTGTTCAAAGCCTTTGTATGCTGTTCTAGTCTTTAGAGCAACATATAGCTTATTCTTGATGATAGCTAACTTCACGCCCCTTCTAACAATGCTGGAAAAAGATGCCAGCTAGAGGACAAAAACATGAAGACAGCAAGATTGGTTACATTGTGGTTTTTAGTTGGTCTTGCAAATGCAGCTGTTCTTTTTGCCTCTAATCTTCTCGAATAGGCTGCTTAGCCACTCTGCAATAACTGTAAGAGGCACTACAGGATGATAACCATGCCATATATGTGACTTTGGAAAGCTGATTCTGCAACTATCATGCAGCAACTTCCAGTGTGAAAGCAACCACAAGTATTGCTGTTTGTCACTAGGTATAAAATAATGTACCAAAGCAGCAACCCACTGGAAATATAAAGTAATAAAATCATTATATAATGTCCTATAATATTAGGTCAATAATATTTCAAGTGTAAATCCATATTAATAATATTCTTTCATTGTATTGTGTGTATGTATAGAAGTGTCTGTACATACGAATGCATGTGTACATGTATGGCATATTTAGTGGTAACCACTACTTTTATATTACAGTAATCTAGCCATTTAAATGTTTTGTAACTGCCAAAACTTCACAAAGCTAGTTCTTACATGTACTGTAATATCCTCTCTTATAAGCCAGTAAAGGTAATTCATACTGATTGTTTACCCACTCTGTATTTTTATTTTTTTTGGTTTCTTTGGCACTCCACCATTTGCTGAATGTTGGTATTTCTTCTCAGTCTCCAGATCCCCCATCTTTACCAATCAGCATATCCTCTGGGCCAGGGACACCAACCATCCACATTATGGCTGGCAGAGAGTAGTTCCGGTTGGTGTGGCCGAAAAAGAGAAGAATGATTCCCAATGCAACATAACACAGGCTTCCTATGGGGATTTTTCCTTTGATACCTAACTTCATGTAAGTAAGGCATGCAATGCTGTTTGTGCATCTACATGCCCCATGCATACAGTGCTAGGACTGTGGCCCAGCAGCATGATCTTCTGGAAGCATCACTACGATAATGGCCTAGCAGCGTGATGTTGTGCATGCATCACTAGGACAGCATGATCATCCCTGTGTAATCAAACCATGTTGTCCTTCTTCACAGTATCCACTAAGTACTGCTGCAACAGAGCCCGTTTATCTTTTTTTCCTACAAAGACATGTGAACTGGATATTAGCTACTGAAGCCTACCCGTAGGTTCATAGGTTCATATGTAGGTACTAGGCTATCTGCCCGAAGGCATTTATAAGCCTAGCCAGAATATATTGGCTTTCGCTGCCCCCTTAGATTAGTTCCCTGTGCCTCTGTCCAGCAGAGCCACTGAAGTGATCCCCGGGGTAAACTTTCTGTTTCCCATCCACTCGTCAAGGTTTCTCTTAAAGAGTGCTAGCGAGGAGCTCTGCCTAATGTAGATTGGAATCTTGTTCCAAAGCATGGGAAGTCTCTGGGACAGGAATCTATCCCTCCAGCACATCCTATTTATTGTTGTGGTGAGGTTTAGATCTCTAGAGTGTGTGGCTCGAGGGGATAAGGTTTTCTTTAGGTGGGGCATGTCTATAAATTCTGGGTTGGACAGGGCCTTGTATATCAGGCAGAGATCACCTCTGAGCAGGTGGTATGCAACTGAGTACAGCTGAAGTTTCTTCAGTCGAGCTGCATAGGGCATCTGTTTGAGGCCAGTGATTCTCTTGGTGAGGTACTTCTGTAGTCTTTCCAGCTGTTGCAGGTGTCTTGTAAGGTGCATCCCAAATGGGGCATTGTACTGTATGATGGGTCTGATGAGTGATGAGTAGAGGGGGACAATGACCTCTTTTGATCTGGATGCAAACCCTTTTATGATTAGGTGGGCCACATAGAAGGATTTTGTAACCACTTCAGCAATGTGATTATCAAAGGAGAGATTACTATCTACTTGGGTCCCCAGATCCCTTATTATGTTTTCTGTATTTAGGGGACTACCACCTATGTGGTAGTTTGTGGGTACTTTGTTATTTCCAAAGGGAATAACTATGCACTTTGTGACATTTAGCTTGAGGCCATGATTTTGACACCAGGTATCCGTCTCAGTGAGACCCATTTAGAGGATGTCTGTGTCAGCCGGTGAGTCAATTATAGCCCCTAGTTTGCAGTCATCTGCGAACTTGGTCAGCCATAGTCCTCCTGTGCTTGTCTGTACCTTTGAGAAGTATATGTTGAACAGGAGGGGTCCTGGGACTGAGCCCTGGGGAATGCCACTTGTAACCGGTTTAGAGTCATACCTAGCTCCCACAACTCTCACCATGTGGGTTCTGTCTGTGAGCCAATTGGCAACCCATCTTGTAACATAGGGGTTATGTTCAGGCTGGTGAGCTTGTCTATAATACCAGAATGGGGAATGGTGTTGAAGGCCTTTGCGAGGTCTAGGTAGGCTGTGTGTACCACCTTTCCCTCGTCTATAGCCTTGGTAACTGTCTCAAAGAAGTCCACCAGGTTTAGGAGGCATAATCTGCCCTTAACAAAGCTGAACTGGGTAGGGTCCAGTGCTTTGAGTTTCCCAGTGTCTCTGTTAATGAGTTCCTTGTTAATGCGCTCCATAGCTTTGCAGACCAAGCTAGTCAGGCTTATAGGGCGATAGTTCCCGGGGTCTGTTGTGGCTCCACCTTTGTAGAGTGGAATAACCATTGCCATGCAACACTCTATGGGTACGTAGCCTGTGGAGAGGCTGAGTTTGAAGAGTGTGTTTAGGTGAGGGGTTAGTTCGTCTTTGAGCTCATGTAGGATGCAGCCTGGGACACCATCCAGTCCCATTGATGCTGCATTTTTGGCTTTGGAGAGGGCTATTTTAACCCGAGTGTCTGTGATTTCAGGGGCTCTACATTCTTCTGGTATGGTTATGGGCCCTTTTGGGGGTGAGAGGGGGGTGAAGTTTGCACTGAACCTGTCTGCCAGGATGTTGGCAATATATCAGTTGGTTCAGTGTATTTTGTACCATTCTGCACTAACTCCGAGCAGATCTGAGCATTGCCACTTAAATTCTTGACATAGCTAAAGAATGCCTTGTGATTATCTTTGAAGTCCTTGGCAAGTTTTCTTTCAAAGCTCACCTTGGACGATTTTATGAGGGATCATAGTTTCTTGCTGATACTGATCAGGGATGTCTTCCCTTCTTGGGATTTTACTCTTTTCTGTACTAGTTTCCTCCTTCTATTGTATAGCTTGTTTATGGCAGGGGTCCACCAGATTGGTTTCCATTTCTTGGAGGATTGAGTCCTGGTTTTGCTTGGGATAGCACAATCCATGCATTCTTGTAGATGCCCATAGAATACATTAGTAAAGGATTTTGCAGCTTGGACAGCATTATCCTTTAGCATGGGGGCTTTGAAACTTTCCACCTCCATCTTAAGTAACGTGAAGTTTGCTTTTGAAAAGTTTTTCATGGTGGTTTCCTTGTCCGGGGGTGGGGGCAGAATGTGGATATCCAAAGTGATTTGTTTATGGTCAGATCTAACCAGTGAGGGGTTGACCTCTGGTGAGGAACACCAGTCTCCCATGTTGGTGATGACCAGGTTCAATATGTTGTCACCTCTGATGGGAGTGTTGACCAATTGTTCCAGGGTGATTGAGTTTATAAATTCTAGGAAATGTTGGGCAAGGGAGATAGTACTTGAGTAGTTGTCCCAGTTAATGTTTGGGTAGTTGAAATCACCCAATATTAGGGTGTTTGTTAGGACCTTTATGTTACCCAGTGTTTCCAGAAATGCGTAATGGGGGTCCTGGGACATGGTGGGTGATCTGTAGCAAGCTACAATTTGAACTGCAGTTTTGCCCATTGTTAGTTGCACATGGATAATCTCTGAAGCATCATGCTGTGCCACTAACCTGGAGGTGTGGGTATCCTTGCTGAATATGGATACTCCCCTGCCTTTTGTATTTCAGTCCGGGTTATGTGGCCAAAATGTATGGTATGAGTTGTAGCCTGGTAGTGCTGGGGTGCTCTCTGGAGCCTTAAACCAGGTTTCTGTTACTGCATATATATCAATTTTCTCCATACTGAGGAGTGCCTCGAGTGCGTGCATTTTGAGGTTCAGACTTCTGGCATTGAGTAGTATTACCCTCAGATTTTTGTTACTTGTGCTATTTACGGCAGTGGGTTTGTCTTTTGAGCCTTGCCTAAAAAAAGACACTATGGGGTGGCAAGAGCCTCGGCCAGTATTCGAATGCCTAAGGGTGACAGGTGCAAGCCATCCCTAGTGAAGCAGCGTGGCTTGTCGAGCATGTTATCCCAGGCAGAAAGACACTGGATGCCCTTTGAATGACACCAGAAACCTAGCCAATTGTTGAAATTGATAATTTTTTCTTTATGCCATTGTATCATTCTTGGTGAGGGAGGATGCTACTCAGGGCCAGGGTCATACCAGCCTGGGCTACGTGATCAGAGAGCTCTTCCATGTCTCTTTTCATGTAGTCCAGGGAGGTATGGCTCAGGTCATTCACACCAACATGGACAATGACAGAGTCGTATTTGTACTTGTTCTGGAGTGACCTGAGTGCTTGTGTTATGTAGCGGATCCTGGTACCCGACAGGCAGCTAACAGTAACCTTCTCCTTATTCAGCCTAGTGAGTGGGACATCAGTGTGTCTGACTATAGAGTCACTTATTACTAGTATGTTAGGTAGCCTTCAGGCTGACCATCCAGCTTTTCAGGCCAAAGCTGTCAAGCAGTCCTCCAGAATCATAGATAATGCCAAAAACAATCAAAGACAAAGGTCTCAAATTAGGGACATTGATTTCAAAAGGTAATATAAAAAGAGGAGTTGACAGTATACATTTTCAGAGGTAAAAGAAGTCTATAGCTTTAATGATTGCAATTATTTATTGAATGCAATCCACTTCCTTTTGGAAAATAATTACACATTTTAGAAGGGATAGAGCTAAATTCTGAGCCTGTGTTATGGATGTCACTGAAAATCAGGGACACTTGAGAGCTATATTCTGGACTGCTAATTGAAACTGGGTCTCTGGCATTGTAGGTAGATGCCCTGTGCATACCACAAGGATAGATCTTCCTCAGTTTGAATCTGTGTTAGTATACTGATAGAAACCTTTTCAGTTGCCCCAGAATATAACCACATTCTGATAATGCATTTCATCTCAAACAATGGATAGCTTTTACACAACTCACTTGACTGCTTTCACAGCCCATTTCATTGTTGTGAACATAGGGAATGGCTGTGCTAGTGAGTGGAAATACCTTAGAAGTTGTTACAGAAACATCATTACTAAAATAAGTATAACAATTCCTCAGTACTAAAATAAGTACAGAAATTTACATGGATACAACATATGAATGGTATCTAATTTATATCACAATGTAAAATATTTTGGTTAATGAACTTTTCATTTTAAAAGTTTATAAAATAATCTTTTTTATTTATTTTATTTGCATTTGTTTACCAGGGTGGTCCACTGGGCCATAATGAGCCCATTTTCAGTGGAGGCCCGGGAAGAAAAGCTCCATGAACAAGTACACATAGCATCTAGAAATAGTTAAAAAGTGCTACTAGGACAATTCCTGAGTATATACAGCAAAGGTAACATATTTATCAATTGGATATATTACAGGTATAATAACAAATTGACAAAAGTAACGAGCAGCAAAGGTAAATAGACTACAGGAAGAGTAGGTTTACAGCTGATATCAATGCATAGTAAATGTTAAACATCATTGTCAACATTTACAGCGAGCAGCAAAGGTAAATAGACTACAGGAAGAGTAGGTTTACAGCTGATATCAATGCATAGTAAATGTTAAACATCATTGTCAACATTTACAGAGGCAATTAGGTTTTGAGAAAGGGAGGCATGGTCCAGGTGCAGTTCCAGATGGAAGATAAGTAGTCTCTTAGTGAGGTTTTGAAAGTGGCAGGGTTTTGAGTAGTCCTGATAGCTACTGGTAGGGTATTCCATGTTTTGCCTATTGAACAAAAGTATAGAAGCTGGCCATCTGGCAATTTTGGTTTTTGTACTGTCAAAAGGTGCTGATTCTTCGATCTGAAAGGTCTATTTGGATGGTAGAAACTGAAAAGTGGTCTAAGACAGGGCAGTCTGATGGTTTAAAGATTATTTTGTGTGCTGTTGTTAGTTTCAGGTAGGAGAGGTGGTGAGGAAGTTCAAGCTAGTTCGGAGAGTGAAGAGTGGCACAGTGATGGGTACCGTGTTTGGTGTTAGTAGTAAATTTGGAGATTTTGTTGTAGCAAGAATCAAGTTTAGCATTTAGGGAGGACTGAAGTTTAGTAAGCACTGGAACACCGTATAAGTGAAAGGGTAATAGTTAAGTGGAAGCTAGAGCTTGTTTTGTGGTGGAGCTGAGGAAGAATTTATGCCTCTAGAGGATTCCTAGCTGTCGGTGTGTTCTGCTGATGCTATGGTGTATGTATATGTCAAATTTCATGTGTTCATCTATTATTACTCCTAATATTTTTTTATGGAAAGCGACTTCGAGTGTGGTATTACTTAGAGAAAGTATAGTGAATTGGGCTTTGTTTAGGGAGGTTGTCTTCCTAGGAGTGAATATCATGAGCTTGGTTTTACTTGGTTTAAGGGATATATGATTGTTATATATGCAGGTCTCCATGGAGGTGAAGGGTAACTGAGTTACTTGTAGCTCAGAAATGGAATTGGGGGAGTGTATAATAGTCAGGTTGTCTGTGTACTGAATGAGCGATCCTTCACCTAGTGAAGAATGAAAACTATTAAGGAAAATGCTAAATAGGAGGGGTCCAAGTATGGAGCCTTTGGGAACCCCCATAGAGGCGTAAAGATATGGAGAGAGGACATTTTGCCATTTAACATTCTGTTGTCTATTTTCTAAGTAGCTTGAGAACAAGTTAAGATAGGAAGGGGAAAGACTAGTCTTAAAGAGTTGGGTTAGAAGTAAAGATGGGGGACTGTGTCAAATGCTTTTGAGAGGTCTAGGAATAGGGAGGTGCAATTTTACTAGTGTCTCAGGCTCTGTTGATTGTATCCATAAAAGATATGAGGGCAATTGTAGTGCTGTGACCTGGATTGGATTTGGTTGTGAATCAGATAGTTTAGGATTTGAGTATGTACACATTTTTCAAAGATTTTTGAGATAGGTGAGAGAAGGAATATTGGTCTGAAGTTTGAGATGTCAGTATTATTGCCTCTTTTATGAAGAGAAAGAATGAATGCTTTTTTTCCAGATTTTAGGGACATAAGATTATTGAATAAATCTATTTAGGAGTATGGCAATAGGGTGGGTATTAGCTTTGGCTGCTAATTTTAGGAATTGTGTAGGTAGGTTGTCAGGAGTGCTAGAGCAAGGTTTGAGCTTGAGAATGAACCTTTTTATTGTGGCTGTTGGAATGGGTTTAAAAGTGAACATGGGAGTAGAATGGGTGAAGGTGTTGTTAGGGGAGTGGGAGGGTGAAGCAGACAGAGAGCAGGAGGATAATTTTGAAAGAGATGTAGGGTTTGGTGTGCTATTGGCTTGGGGAAAAGTAGCAGTGATATGTGCTATAGTGTCGATAAAAAATGTGCATTGAAGAGAGTGGCAATTTCTTCAGGTATTTTGTCAGGATGTGGACATGGGTTGCTTTTTGTGCCTGGATTTAATAGTGATTTAATGGAGTTCCAGAACTTTTTTGGGTTTAACTTGTGGTCATTCTGAAGTTTTAGGTAATGATTTTTTTTGTCTTTGATAACTAGTTTATTGTTTTACGTGCTATTGTAGTTGTTTAAATTTCAGCAGGTCTGGTGGGTTTTATTTGCTAGCCATTTTTTCCAGATTTTGTCACTGGCTTTCATAAATTCTTTAGTGGTCTTGGTCAGCCATGGAGCATGGTTCGCTTTGAATCACTTAAGATGAAGAAAAGCTAAGCTTTTTAGTGTATATAGAAATGTTGATTGCGGGGCGTGGCCAAGGATGAACACAGGATAGCAGCAGATTTCTTCAGCTCCACCAATTTCATTACACTGACAGGAATTAATTACTTAAAAAATTAATTTTTGAAGTAATTTTCTTTCTAAATATGTTTGTTTTATATAGTTCTTGAACTGTATCTAAAAAAGAAAGGAAATCAACAATATTCCTGTCAGAAATCACTTTGGAAATTTTCCTGTCAGTTTATCAGTCTGAAATGAGTTCCAGTAAGACAAATTCTCAAGACTCCAGCATCAAGAAAGAACTTCAGTCTCTGATAATTATAATCCAGCAACTTACTGCTAAGATGGATAAAATGGATACTAAAATAGACACCTTCATAGAAAAAACTACAAAACAAATAGACTTGTTACATATAGACCTGCAACAACAGAAGATTCAGATGACAGGCATAGAAGAAGCTGTGAATGACATGGAAAATAGAATACACGAAGAGGAAATCAACATTGAGTTTCTGCTGAAACAAAATACACATTTGCAAACAAAGCTGGATGACCTGGAAAATAGATCTAGGCGCAATAACATTAGGATTTTTGGACTGCCAGAAAATATTGAAGGTAACAATATTACTTAACAACATGGCTCCCTAAAACTTTAGACTTACCAGAAGCATTCTCTTTTGGTATCGAAAGAGCACATAGATCTATAGTTAATACTAACTCTAACAAAAACTATCCTAGATCAGTTATAGTTAGATTTCTATCATCTTTTGATAAAGAGATGGTTCTTAAATCTGCTTGGGCTAAAGCTCCTGTTAAGATTAATGAGACAACTGTGCGTTTTGACAATGACTATTCTTCCATGGTAATAGCTAAAAGAATTTTTTTTCTGCCACTAATAAGGGAGCTTAAAAAAGCACAGTTTAAAACATACCTTCTGTTTCCTGCCAAGCTTAAAGTCTTCATTCCTGATGGTCCTAAAATTTTCGATGACTTAGACTCTGCCTTGCTGTTTATCAAAAAAAATAAGATTTTGGATAAAATAGAAGAAATGGAATTGGCTAGTCCTTCATTAAAGAGACTGGCAACTGAAACTTCGTGGAAGACTTCAGAGAAGAAGAAGAGACTAAAAAACAAATGATCTGTTCTATGTTTTTTTTCTCTCATCATTTTATTTCATTATTAATCTTTTTAAATATAGTTCCTGCAT